>NW_025725928.1:5436133-5745425 GCF_021461395.2 Schistocerca americana | reverse complement strand
AAGGACCGACTCTTATTACTGTCTATGTTGTGAACCATTTCTGTGACGCTAGTTATAGATTCCGATGTTTCACTTCAGGTTTTCTGTATCCCTTATACCTTCTTATCGACGACGAAACACAAAAATTGCATCGGAATTAAATAGAAAAGGCATAATGCTGACTTGAGTATAAGAAGACTGACCCTTCCTATTGTCTATGTTTTGAACCATTCCTGTGACACTAGTTATAGATTCCGATGCTTCACTTCAGGTTTACTGTATCCCTCTGACCTTCTTATTGACGATGAAACACAGAAATTGCATCGGAATTAAATAGAAAAGGCACAATGCCGACTTAAATGCAAGAATTCTGATTCTTCTTACTGTCTATGTCCGGAACCATTCATGTGACACTAGTTATAGATTCCGATGCTTCACTTCAGGTTTACTGTATCCCTTGGACCTTCCTATTGACGATGAAACACAGAAATTGCATCGGAATGAAATACAAAAGATACATTGCCGACTCAAGTACCAGAAGACTGCCTCTATTTACTGTCTATGTTTTGATCCATTCCTGTGACACTAGTTATAGATTCTGATGCTTCACTTCAGTTTAATTGTATCCCTTGGACCTTCGTATTGACGACGAAACACAGAAATTTGCATCGGAATGAAATAGAAAAGGCACAATGCCGGCTAAGTACATGAAGACAGACTCTTCCTACTGTCAATGTTTTAAACCATTCCTGTGACACTAGTTATAGAATGCGATGCTTCACTTCACGTTTACTGTATCCCTAGGACCTTCATATTGACGATGAAACACAGAATGTGCAACGGAATTAAATAGAAAAGGCACAATGCCGACTTAAGTACAAGAAGACTGACCCATCTTACTGTCTATGTTTGAACAATTCCTGTGGCAATATTTATAGATTCCGATGCTTCACTTCTGGGTTACAGTATCCCTCTGACCTTCGTATTGACGATGAAACACCGAAATTGCATCGGAATTAAATAGAAAAGGCACAATGCCGACTTATATACAAGAAGACTGTCTCTTCTTACTGACTATGTTTTGAACCATTCCTGTGACACAAGTTATAGATTCCGATGCCTCACTTCAGGGTTACTGTATCCCTCTGACCTTCTTGTTGACGATGAAACACAGAAATTGCATCGGAATTAAATAGAAAAGGCACAATGCCGACTTAAGTACACGAAGACTGACTCGTCCTCCTATCTATGTTTGAACCATTCCTGTGACACTTGTTATAGATTCCGATTTCTCACTTCAGGTTTACTGTACCCCTCTGACCTTCTTATTGACGATGATACACAGAAATTGCATCGGATTTAAATACAAAAGGCACAATGCCGACTTAAGTACAAGAAGACTGACTCTTCTTACTGCTTATGTTTTGAACCATTCCTGTGACACTAGTTATGGATTCCGATGCCTCACTTCAGGTTTCCTGTATCCCTGTGACCTTCTTATTGACGATGAAACACAGAAATTGCATCGGAATTAAATAGAAAAGGCACAATGCCGACTTAAGTACAAGAAGACTGACTCTTCTAACTGTCTATGTTTTGAACCATTCCTGTGACACTAGTTATAGTTTCCGTTGCCTCACTTCAGGTTTACTGTATCCCTCTGACCTTCTCATTGACGATGAAACACAGAAATTGCATGGGAATTCAATTAAAAGGCACAATGCCGACTTAAGTACAAGAAGACTGACTCTTCTTTCTGACTATGTTTGAACCATTCCTGTAACACTAGTTATAGATTCCGATGCTTCACTTCAAGTTTACTATATCCCTCTGACCCTCTTATTGACGACGAGACACAGAAATTGCATCGGAATTAAATACAAAGGGCACAATGCCGACTTAAGTACAAGTAGACTGTCCCTTCCAACTCTCTATGTTTTGAACCATTCCTGTGACACTAGTTATATATTACGATGCTTCACTTCAGGTTTACTGTATCCCTCTGACTTTCTTATTGACGATGAAACACCGAAATTGCATCGGAATTAAATACAAAAGGCACAATGCCGACTTAAGTACAAGAAGACTGACCCATCTTACTGTCTATGTTTTGAACAATTCCTGTGACCATAGTTACAGATTCCGATGCTTCACTTCAGGGTTACAGTATCCCTCTGACCTTCGTATTGACGATGAAACACCGAAATTGCATCGGAATTAAATAGAAAAGGCACAATGCCGACTTATATACAAGAAGACTGACTCTTCTTACTGACTATGTTTTGAACCATTCCTGTGAGACTAGTTATAGATTCCGATGCTTCACCTCAGGTTTACTGTATATCTCTGACCTTCTTATTGACGATGAAACACAGAAATTGCATCGGAATTAAATAGAAAAGGCACAATGCCGACTTAAGTACACGAAGACTGACTCGTCCTCCTTTCTATGTTTGAACCATTCCTGTGACACTAGTTATAGATTCCGATTTCTCACTTCAGGTTTACAGTATTCCTCTGACCTTCTTATTGACGATGAAACACAGAAATTGCATCGGATTTAAATACAAAAGGCACAATGCCGACTCAAGTAAAAGAAGACTGACTCTTCTTACTGCCTATGTTTTGAACCATTCCTGTGACACTAGTTATAGATTCCGATGCCTCACTTCAGGTTTCCTGTATCCCTGTGACCTTATTGACGATGAAACACAGAAATTGCATCGGAATTAAATAGAAAAGGCACAATGCCGACTTAAGTACAAGAAGACTGACTCTTCTTAAAGCCTATGTTTTGAACCATTCCTGTGACACTAGTTATAGATTCCGATGCTTCACCTCAGGTTTACTGTATCTCTCTGACCTTCTTATTGACGATGAAACACACAGAAATTGCATTGGAATTAGATACAAAATGCACAATTCCGACTGCAGTGCAAAAGGACCGACTCTTCTTACTGTCTATGTTTTGAACCATTTCTGTGACGCTAGTTATAGATTCCGATGTTTCACTTCAGGTTTTCTGTATCCCTTATACCTTCTTATTGACGACGAAACACAGAAATTTCATCGGAATTAAATAGAAAAGGCACAATGCTGACTTGAGTATAAGTAGACTGACCCTTCCTACTGTCTATGTTTCGAACCGTTCCTGTAACACTAGTTATAGATTCCGATGCTTCACTTTAGGTTTACTGTATCCCTCTGACCTTCTTATTGACGATGAAACACAGAAATTGCATCGGAATTAAATAGAAAAGGCACAATGCCGACTTAAATGCAAGAATTCAGATTCTTCTTACTGTCTATGTTTGGAACCATTCATGTGACACTAGTTATAGATTCCGATGCTTCACTTCAGGTTTACTGTATCACTTGGACCTTCCTATTGACGATGAAACACGGAAATTGCATCGGAATTAAATACAAAAGACACATTGCCGACATAAGTACAAGAAGACTGACGCTTTTTACTGTCTATGTTTTGATCCATTCCTGTGACACTAGTTATAGATTCCGATGCTTCACTTCAGTTTAATTGTATCCCTTGGTCCTTCGTATTGACGACGAAACACAGAAATTTGCATCGGAATGAAATAGAAAAGGCACAATGCCGGCTAAGTACATGAAGACTGACTCTTCCTACTGTCAATGTTTTGAACCATTCCTGTGACACTAGTTATAGAATCCGATGCTTCATTTCAGGTTTACTGTATCCCTTGGACCTTCTTATTGACGATGAAACACAGAAAGTGCAACGGAATTAAATAGAAAAGGCACAATGCCGACTTAAGTACAAGAAGACTGACTCTTCCTACTGTCCTTGTTTTGAACCATTCCTGTAACACTAGTTATAGATTCCGATGCTTCACTTCAGGTTTACTGTATCCCTCTGATCTTCTTATTGACGATGAAACACCGAAATTGCATCGGAATTAAATACAAAAGGCACAATGCCGACTTAAGTACTAGAAGACTGACCCATCTTACTGTCTATGTTTTGAACAATTCCTGTGACAATAGTTATAGATTCCGATGCTTCACTTCAGGTGTACAGTATCCCTCTGACCTTCGTATTGACGATGAAACACCGAAATTGCATCGGAATTAAATAGAAAAGGCACAATGCCGACTTATATACAAGAAGACTGACTCTTCTTATTGACTATGTTTGAACCATTCCTGTGACACTAGTTATAGATTCCGATGCCTCACTTCAGGTTTACTGTATCCCCCTGACCTTCTTATTGACGATGAAACACAGAAATTCCATCGGAATTAAATAGAAAAGGCACAATGCGAACTTAAGTAAACGAAGACTGAGTCGTCCTACTTTCTATGTTTTGAACCATTCCTGTGACACTAGTTATAGATTCCGATGCCTCACTTCAGGTTTACTGTACCCCTGTGACCTTCTTATTGACGATGAAACACAGAAATTGCATCGGAATTAAATAGAAAAGGCACAATGCCGACTTAAGTACAAGAAGACTGACTCTTCTAACTGTCTATGATTTGAACCATTCCTGTGACACTAGTTATAGATTCCGATGCCTCACTTCAGGTTTACTGTATGCCTCTGACCTTCTTATCGACGATGAAACAAATAAATTGCATCGGAATTAAATAGAAAAGGCACAATGCCGACTTAAGTACAAGAAGACTGACTCTTCCTACTTTCTATGTTTTGAACCATTCCTGTGACACTAGTTATAGATTCCGATTCTTCACTTCAGGTTTACTGTATCCCTCTGACCTTCTTATTGACGATGAAACACAGAAATTACATCGGAAGTAAATCCAAAAGGCACAATGCCGACTCAAGTACAAGAAGACTGACTCTTCTTACTGTCTATGTTTGAACCATTCCTGTGACACTAGTGATAGATTCCGATGCCTCACTTTAGGTTTACTGTATCCCTCTGACCTTCTTATTGACGATGAAACACAGAAATTGCATCGGAATTAAATAGAAAAGGCACAATGCCGAGATAAGTACAAGAAGACTGACTCTTCCTATCGTCTATGTTTTGAACCATTCCTGTTACACTTGTTATAGATTCCGATGCTTCACTTCAGGTTTACTGTATACCTCTTACCTTCTTATTGACGATTGGACACAGATATTGCATTGGAATTAAATAGAAAAGGCACAATGCCGACTTAAGTACAAGAAGACTGACTCTCCCTACTGACTATGTTTTGAACCATTCCTGTGACACTAGTTATATACTCCGATGCTTCACTTCAGGTTTACTGTATCCCTCATACCTTCTTATTGATGATGAAACACAGAAATTGCATCGGAATTAAATACAAAAGGCACAATGCCGACTTAAGTACAAGAAGACTGACTCTTCTTAAAGCCTATGTTTTGAACCATTCCTGTGACACTAGTTATAGATTCCGATGCTTCACCTCAGGTTTACTGTATCTCTCTGACCTTCTTATTGACGATGAAACACACAGAAATTGCATTGGAATTAGATACAAAATGCACAATTCCGACTGCAGTGCAAAAGGACCGACTCTTCTTACTGTCTATGTTTTGAACCATTTCTGTGACGCTAGTTATAGATTCCGATGTTTCACTTCAGGTTTTCTGTATCCCTTATACCTTCTTATTGACGACGAAACACAGAAATTTCATCGGAATTAAATAGAAAAGGCACAATGCTGACTTGAGTATAAGTAGACTGACCCTTCCTACTGTCTATGTTTCGAACCGTTCCTGTAACACTAGTTATAGATTCCGATGCTTCACTTTAGGTTTACTGTATCCCTCTGACCTTCTTATTGACGATGAAACACAGAAATTGCATCGGAATTAAATAGAAAAGGCACAATGCCGACTTAAATGCAAGAATTCAGAATCTTCTTACTGTCTATGTTTGGAACCATTCATGTGACACTAGTTATAGATTCCGATGCTTCACTTCAGGTTTACTGTATCACTTGGACCTTCCTATTGACGATGAAACACGGAAATTGCATCGGAATTAAATACAAAAGACACATTGCCGACATAAGTACAAGAAGACTGACTCTTTTTACTGTCTATGTTTTGATCCATTCCTGTGACACTAGTTATAGATTCCGATGCTTCACTTCAGTTTAATTGTATCCCTTGGTCCTTCGTATTGACGACGAAACACAGAAATTTGCATCGGAATGAAATAGAAAAGGCACAATGCCGGCTAAGTACATGAAGACTGACTCTTCCTACTGTCAATGTTTTGAACCATTCCTGTGACACTAGTTATAGAATCCGATGCTTCATTTCAGGTTTACTGTATCCCTTGGACCTTCTTATTGACGATGAAACACAGAAAGTGCAACGGAATTAAATAGAAAAGGCACAATGCCGACTTAAGTACAGGAAGACTGACTCTTCCTACTGTCCTTGTTTTGAACCATTCCTGTAACACTAGTTATAGATTCCGATGCTTCACTTCAGGTTTACTGTATCCCTCTGATCTTCTTATTGACGATGAAACACCGAAATTGCATCGGAATTAAATACAAAAGGCACAATGCCGACTTAAGTACTAGAAGACTGACCCATCTTACTGTCTATGTTTTGAACAATTCCTGTGACAATAGTTATAGATTCCGATGCCTCACTTCAGGTTTCCTGTATCCCTGTGACCTTATTGACGATGAAACACAGAAATTGCATCGGAATTAAATAGAAAAGGCACAATGCCGACTTAAGTACAAGAAGACTGACTCTTCTTAAAGCCTATGTTTTGAACCATTCCTGTGACACTAGTTATAGATTCCGATGCTTCACCTCAGGTTTACTGTATCTCTCTGACCTTCTTATTGACGATGAAACACACAGAAATTGCATTGGAATTAGATACAAAATGCACAATTCCGACTGCAGTGCAAAAGGACCGACTCTTCTTACTGTCTATGTTTTGAACCATTTCTGTGACGCTAGTTATAGATTCCGATGTTTCACTTCAGGTTTTCTGTATCCCTTATACCTTCTTATTGACGACGAAACACAGAAATGTCATCGGAATTAAATAGAAAAGGCACAATGCTGACTTGAGTATAAGTAGACTGACCCTTCCTACTGTCTATGTTTCGAACCGTTCCTGTAACACTAGTTATAGATTCCGATGCTTCACTTTAGGTTTACTGTATCCCTCTGACCTTCTCATTGACGATGAAACACAGAAATTGCATCGGAATTAAATAGAAAAGGCACAATGCCGACTTAAATGCAAGAATTCAGATTCTTCTTACTGTCTATGTTTGGAACCATTCATGTGACACTAGTTATAGATTCCGATGCTTCACTTCAGGTTTACTGTATCACTTGGACCTTCCTATTGACGATGAAACACGGAAATTGCATCGGAATTAAATACAAAAGACACATTGCCGACATAAGTACAAGAAGACTGACTCTTTTTACTGTCTATGTTTTGATCCATTCCTGTGACACTAGTTATAGATTCCGATGCTTCACTTCAGTTTAATTGTATCCCTTGGTCCTTCGTATTGACGACGAAACACAGAAATTTGCATCGGAATGAAATAGAAAAGGCACAATGCCGGCTAAGTACATGAAGACTGACTCTTCCTACTGTCAATGTTTTGAACCATTCCTGTGACACTAGTTATAGAATCCGATGCTTCATTTCAGGTTTACTGTATCCCTTGGACCTTCTTATTGACGATGAAACACAGAAAGTGCAACGGAATTAAATAGAAAAGGCACAATGCCGACTTAAGTACAAGAAGACTGACTCTTCCTACTGTCCTTGTTTTGAACCATTCCTGTAACACTAGTTATAGATTCCGATGCTTCACTTCAGGTTTACTGTATCCCTCTGATCTTCTTATTGACGATGAAACACCGAAATTGCATCGGAATTAAATACAAAAGGCACAATGCCGACTTAAGTACTAGAAGACTGACCCATCTTACTGTCTATGTTTTGAACAATTCCTGTGACAATAGTTATAGATTCCGATGCTTCACTTCAGGTGTACAGTATCCCTCTGACCTTCGTATTGACGATGAAACACCGAAATTGCATCGGAATTAAATAGAAAAGGCACAATGCCGACTTATATACAAGAAGACTGACTCTTCTTATTGACTATGTTTGAACCATTCCTGTGACACTAGTTATAGATTCCGATGCCTCACTTCAGGTTTACTGTATCCCTCTGACCTTCTTATTGACGATGAAACACAGAAATTCCATCGGAATTAAATAGAAAAGGCACAATGCGAACTTAAGTAAACGAAGACTGAGTCGTCCTACTTTCTATGTTTTGAACCATTCCTGTGACACTAGTTATAGATTCCGATGCCTCACTTCAGGTTTACTGTACCCCTGTGACCTTCTTATTGACGATGAAACACAGAAATTGCATCGGAATTAAATAGAAAAGGCACAATGCCGACTTAAGTACAAGAAGACTGACTCTTCTAACTGTCTATGATTTGAACCATTCCTGTGACACTAGTTATAGATTCCGATGCCTCACTTCAGGTTTACTGTATGCCTCTGACCTTCTTATTGACGATGAAACAAATAAATTGCACCGGAATTAAATAGAAAAGGCACAATGCCGACTTAAGTACAAGAAGACTGACTCTTCCTACTTTCTATGTTTTGAACCATTCCTGTGACACTAGTTATAGATTCCGATTCTTCACTTCAGGTTTACTGTATCCCTCTGACCTTCTTATTGACGATGAAACACAGAAATTACATCGGAAGTAAATCCAAAAGGCACAATGCCGACTCAAGTACAAGAAGACTGACTCTTCTTACTGTCTATGTTTGAACCATTCCTGTGACACTAGTGATAGATTCCGATGCCTCACTTTAGGTTTACTGTATCCCTCTGACCTTCTTATTGACGATGAAACACAGAAATTGCATCGGAATTAAATAGAAAAGGCACAATGCCGAGATAAGTACAAGAAGACTGACTCTTCCTATCGTCTATGTTTTGAACCATTCCTGTTACACTTGTTATAGATTCCGATGCTTCACTTCAGGTTTATTGTATACCTCTTACCTTCTTATTGACGATTGGACACAGATATTGCATTGGAATTAAATAGAAAAGGCACAATGCCGACTTAAGTACAAGAAGACTGACTCTCCCTACTGACTATGTTTTGAACCATTCCTGTGACACTAGTTATATACTCCGATGCTTCACTTCAGGTTTACTGTATCCCTCATACCTTCTTATTGATGATGAAACACAGAAATTGCATCGGAATTAAATACAAAAGGCACAATGCCGACTTAAGTACAAGTAGACTGTCTCTCCAAACTCTCTATGTTTTGAACCATTCCTGTGACACTAGATATAGATTCCGATGCTTCACTTCAGGTTTACTGTATCCCTCTGACCTTCTTATTGACGATGAAACACTGAAATTGCATCGGAATTAAATACTAAAGGCACAATGCCGACTTAAGTACAAGAAGACTGACTCTTATACTGTCTATGTTCTGAACCATTCCTGTGACACTAGTTATAGATTCCGATGCTTCACTTCAAGTTTACTGTATCCCTTGGACCTTCTTATTGACGACGAAACACAGAAATTGCATCGGAATTAAATAGAAGAGGCACAACGCCGACTTAAGTACAAGAAGACTGACTCTTCCTACAGTCTATGTTTTCAACCATTCCTGTGACAATAGTTATAGATTCCGATGCTTCACCTCAGGTTTACTGTATCTCTCTGACCTTCTTATTGACGATGAAACACACAGAAATTGCATTGGAATTAGATACAAAATGCACAATTCCGACTGCAGTGCAAAAGGACCGACTCTTCTTACTGTCTATGTTTTGAACCATTTCTGTGACGCTAGTTATAGATTCCGATGTTTCACTTCAGGTTTTCTGTATCCCTTATACCTTCTTATTGACGACGAAACACAGAAATTTCATCGGAATTAAATAGAAAAGGCACAATGCTGACTTGAGTATAAGTAGACTGACCCTTCCTACTGTCTATGTTTCGAACCGTTCCTGTGACACTAGTTATAGATTCCGATGCTTCACTTCAGGTTTACTGTATACCTCTTACCTTCTTATTGACGATTGGACACAGATATTGCATTGGAATTAAATAGAAAAGGCACAATGCCGACTTAAGTACAAGAAGACTGACTCTCCCTACTGACTATGTTTTGAACCATTCCTGTGACACTAGTTATATACTCCGATGCTTCACTTCTGGTTTACTGTATCCCTCATACCTTCTTGTTGATGATGAAACACAGAAATTGCATCGGAATTAAATACAAAAGGCACAATGCCGACTTAAGTACAAGAAGACTGACTCTTCATACTGTCTATGTTTAGAACCGATCCTGTGACACTAGTAATAGCTTCCGATGCATCACGTCAGGTTTACTGTATCCCTTGGACCTTCTTATTGACGATGATACAACGAAATTGCATCGGAATTAAATACGAAAGGCATAATGCAGACTTAAAAACAAGAAGACTGACTCTACTTACTGTCTATGATTTTAACCATTCCTGTGACACTAGTTATAGATTCCGATGCTTCACTTCTGGTGTACTGCAACCCTTGGACCGTCTTATTGACGATGAATCACAGAAATTGCATCGGAATTAAATAGAAAAGGCACAATGCCGGCTTAAGTACAAGAAGACTGACACTTCTTACTGACTATGTTTGAACCATTCCTGTGACACTAGTTATAGATTCCGATGCCACACTTCAGGTTTACTGTATCCCTCTGACCTTCTTATTGACGATGAAACACAGAGATTGCATCGGAATTAAATGCAAAAGGCACAATGCCGACTCAAGTACAAGAAGACTGACTCTTCCTACTGTCTATGTTTTTAACAATTCCTGTGACACTAGTTATAGATTCCGATGCTTCACTTCAGGTTTACTGTATCCCTCTGACCTTCTTATTGACGATGAAACACAGAAATTGCTTCGGCTTTAAATACAAAAGGCACAATGCCGACTTACGTACAAGAAGACTGACTCTTCCTACTGTCCATGTCTTTAACCATTCCTGTGACACTAGTTATAGATTCCGATGCTTCACTTCCGGTTAACTGTATCCCTCTGAACTTCTTATAGTCGATGAAACACCGAAATTGCATCGGAATGAAATACAAAAGGCACAATGCCGACTTTAGTACAAGAAGACTGACCCTTCTTATTGTCTATGTTTTGAACCATTCCTGTGACACTAGTTATAGATTCCGATGATTCACTTCAGGTTTACAGTATCTCTTGGACCTTCTTATTGACGATGAAAAACAGAAATTGCATCGGAATTAAACAGAAAAGGCACAATGCCGACTTAAGTACAGGAAGACTGACTCTTCTTACTCTCTATGTTTTGATCCATTCCTGTGACACTAGTTATTGATTCCGATGCTTCACTTCAGGTTTACTGTATCCCTCTGACCTTCTTATTGACGATGAAACACAGAAATTACAACGGAATTAAATACAGAAGGCAAAATGCCGACTCAAGTACAAGAAGACTGACTCTTCCTACTGTCTATGTTTTGAAGCACTCCTGTGACACTAGTTATAGATTCCGATGCTTCACTCCAGGTTTACTGTATCCCTCTGACCTTCTTATTGACGATGAAAAACAGAAACTGCACCGGAATTAAATAGAAAAAGCATAATGCTGACTTACGTACAAGAAGACTGACTCATCTTACTGTCTATGATTTTAAACATTCCTGTGACACAAGTTATAGATTCCGATGCTTCACTTCAGGTTTACTGTATCCCTCTGACCTTCTTATTGCCGATGAAACACAGAAATTGCATCAGAATGAAATACAAAAGGCACAATGCCGACTTAAGTACAAGAAGACTGACTCTTCCTACTCTCTATGTTTTGAACCATCCCTGTGACACTAGTTATAGATTCCGATGCTTCACTTCAGGTTTACTGTATCCCTCTGACCTTCTTATTGACGATGAAACACAGAAATTGCATCAGAATGAAATACAAAAGGCACAATGCCGACTTAAGTACAAGAAGACTGACTCTTCCTACTCTCTATGTTTTGAACCATCCCTGTGACACTAGTTATAGATTCCGATGCTTCACTTCAGGTTTACTGTATCCCTCTGACCTTCTTATTGACGATGAAACACAGAAATTGCAATCGGAATTAAATACAAAAGGCACAATGCCGACTTAAGTACAAGAAGACTGATTCTTCTTACTGTCTATGTTGGAACCATTCCTGTGACACTAGTTATAGATTCCAACGCTTCACTTCAGGTTTACTGTATTCCTCTGACCTTCTTATTGACGAAGAAACACAGATATTGAATCGGAATTAAACACAAAAGGCACAGTGCCGACTTAAGTACAAGAAGACTGACCCTTCCTACTGTCTATGTTTTGAACCATTCCTGTGACACTAGTTATAGATTCCGATGCTTCACTTCAGGTTTACTATGTCCCTCTGACCTTCGTATTGACGATGAAACACAGAAATTGCATCGGAATTAAATACAAAGGCACAATGCCGACTTAAGTACAAAAAGACTGACTCTTTTTACTGTCTACATTTTGAACCATTCCTGTGACACTAGTTATAGATTCCGATGCTTCACTTCAGGTTTACTGTATCCCTCTGACCTCCTTATTGACGATGAAACACAGAAATTGTATCTTAATTAAATTCAAAAGGCACAATGCCGACTTCAGTACAAGAACACTTACTCTTCTTTTTGTCTATAGTTAGAACCATTCCTGTGCCACTAGTTATAGATTCCGATGCTTCACTTCAGGTTTACTGTATCACTCTGACCTTCTTATTGACGATGGAACACAGAAATTGCATCGGAATGAAACACAAAAGGCACAATGCCGACTCAAGCACAAGAAGACTGGCTCTTCTTACTGTCTATGTTTTGAACCATTCCTGTGACACTAGTTATAGATTCCGATGCTTCACTTCAGGTTTACTGTATCCCTCTAAGCTTCTTATTTACGATGAAACACAGAAATTGCTTCGGAATTATATACAAGAGGCACAATGCCGACTTAAGTACAAGAAGACAGACTCTTCTTACTGTCTATGTTTTGAACCATTCCAGTGACACTACTTATAGCTTCCGATGCTTCACTTCAGGTTTACTGTATCCCTTTCACCTTCTTATTGACGTTGAAACACAGAAATTACATCGGAATTAAATACAGAAGGCAAATTGCCGCCTCATGTACAAGAAGTCTGACTCTTCCTACTGTCTATCTTTTGAAGCATTCCTGTGACACTAGTTATAGATTCCGATGCTTCACTTATTGGTTTACTGTATCCCTCTGACCTTCTTGTTGACGATGAAACACAAAAATTGCATCGGAATTCAATAAAAAGGCACAACGCCGATTTAAGTACAAGAAGACTGATTCTTCTTACTGACACTGTTTTGAACCATTCCTGTGACACTAGTTATAGATTTTGACGCTTCACTTCTGGATTACTGTGTCCCTCTGACCTTCCTATTGACGACGAAACACAGAAATTGCATTGGAATTAAATACAAAAGGCACAACGCCGATTTAAGTACAAGAAGACTGATTCTTCTTACTGACACTGTTTTGAACCATTCCTGTGACACTAGATATAGGTTCCGATGCTTCACTTCAGGTTTACTGTATCCCTCTGACCTTCTTATTGCCGATGAAACACAGAAATTGCATCAGAATGGAATACAAAAGGCACAATGCCGACTTAAGTACAAGAAGACTGACTCTTCCTACTCTCTATATTTTGAACCCTTCCTGTAACACTAGTTATAGATTCCGATGCTTCACTTCAGGTTTACTGTATCCCTCTGACTTTCTTATTGAAGATGAAACACAGAAATTGCTTCGAAATTAAATACAAAAGGCACAATGCCGACTTAAGTACAAGAAGACTGACTCTTATTACTGTCTGTGTTTTGAACCATTCCTGTGACACTAGTTATAGATTCCGATGCTTCACTTCAGGTTTATTGTATCCCTTGGACCCTCTTATTGACGACGAAACACAGAAATTGCATCGGAATTAAATAGAAAAGGCATAATGCCGACTTACGTACAAGAAGACTGACTCATCTTACTGTCTATGTTTTGAACCATTCCTGTGACACTAGTTATAGATTCTGATGCTTCACTTCAGATGTACTGCATCCCTTGGACTTTCTTATTGACGATGAAACACAGAAATTACATCGGAATTAAATACAGAAGGCAAATTGCCGACTCATGTACAAGAAGACTGACTCTTCCTACTGTCTATGTTTTGAAGCATTCCTGTGACACTAGTTATAGATTCCGATGCTTCACTCCAGGTTTACTGTATCCCTCTGACCTTTTTATTGACGATGAAACACAGAAATTGCATCGGAATTAAATACAAACAGCACAATGCTGACTTAGGTACAACAAGACTGACTCATCTTACTGTCTATGATTTGAACCATTCCTGTGACACTAGTTATTGATTCCGATGCTTCACTTCAGGTGTACTGTATCCCTTGGACTTTCTTATGGACGATGAAACACAGAAATTGCATCGGAATTAAATACAAAAGGCACAATGCCGACTTAAGTACAAGTGGACTGACTCTTCTTACTGTCTATGTTTTGAACCATTCCTGTGACACTAGTTATAGATTACGATGCTTCACTTCAGGTTTACTGTATCCCTCTGACCTTCTTATTGACGATGAAACACAGAAATTGCATCGGAATTAAATGCAAAAGGCACAATGCCGACTCATGTACAAGAAGACTGACTCTTCCTACTGTCTATGACTTGAACCATTCCTGTAACACTAGTTATAGATTCCGATGCTTCACTTCATGTTTACCGTATTCCTCTGACCTTCTTATTGACGATGAAACACAGAAATTACATCGGAATTTAATAGAAAGGACACACTGCTGTCTTAAGTACAAGAAGACTGACTCTTCTTACTGTTTATGATTCGAACCATTAATGTGACACTAGTTATAGATTCCGATGCTTCACTTCAGGTGTACTGTATCCCTTGGACCTTCTTATTTGCGATGAAACACAGAAATTATATCGGAATTATATACAAAATGCACAATGCCGATAAAATACAAGTAGACTGACTCTTCATACTGTCTATGTTTTGAACTAATCCTGTGACACTAGCTATGGATTCTGATGCTTCACTTCAGGTTTACTGTATTCCTCTGACCCTCTTATTGACGATGAAAGACAGAAATTGCATCGCAATTACATATAAAAGGCACAATGTCGCCTTAAGTACAAGAAGACTGACTGTTCCTACTCTCTACGTTTTGAACCATTCCTGTGACACTAGATATAGATTCCGTTGCTTCACTTCAGGTTTACTGTATCCCACTGACCTTCTTATTGACGATGAAACACAGAATTTGCATCGGAAGTGAATAGAAAAGGCACAATGCCGACATAAGTACAAGAAGACTGACCCTTCCTACTGTCTATGTTTTGAACCATTCCTGTTACACTAGTTATAGATTCCGATGCTTCACTTCAGGGTTACTGTATACCTCTGACCTTCTTATTGACGATGAAACACAGAACCTGCATCGGAATTAAATAGTAAGGCACAATGCCAACTTAAGTACAAGAAGACTGACCCTTCTTACTGACTATGCTTTGAACCATTCCTGTGACACTAATTATAGATGGCGATGCTTCACTTCAGGTTTACTGTATCCCTTGGACCTTCTTATTGACGATGAAACACATAAGTTGCATCGGAATGAAATGCAAGAGGCACAATGCCGACTTAAGTACAAGAAGACTGACTCTTCTTACTGTCTATGTTTTGAACCAAACCTGTGACACTAGTTATAGACACCGATGCTTCACTTCAGGTTTACTGTATCCCTCTGACCTTCGTATTGATGATGAAACACAGAAATTGCATCGGAATTAATTAGAAAAGGCACAATGCCGACTTAAGTACATGAAGACTGACTCTTCATACTGTCTATGTTTTGAACCGATCCTGTGACAATAGTTATAGCTTCCGATACTTTACTTCAGGTTTACTGTATCCCTCTGACCTTCTTATTGGCGATGAAACACAGAAATTGCATCGGAATTAAATACAAAAGACACATTGCCGACTTAAGTACAAGAAGACTGACTCTTTTTACTGTTTATGTTTTGATCCATTCCTGTGACACTAGTTATAGATTCCGATGCTTCACTTCAGTTTAATTGTATCCCTTGGACCCTCGTATTGACGACGAAACACAGAAATTTGCATCGGAATGAAATAGAAAAGGCACAATGCCGGCTAAGTACATGAAGACTGACTCTTCCTACTGTCAATATTTTGAACCATTCCTGTGACACTAGTTATAGAATCCGATGCTTCATTTCAGGTTTACTGTATCCCTTGGACCTTCTTATTGACGATGAAACACAGAAAGTGCAACGGAATTAAATAGAAAAGGCACAATGCCGACTTAAGTACAAGAAGACTGACTCTTCCTACTGTCCTTGTTTTGAACCAATCCTGTGACACTAGTTATAGATTCCGATGCTTCACTTCAGGTTTACTGTATCCCTCTGATCTTCTTATTGACGATGAAACACCGAAATTGCATCGGAATTAAATACAAAAGGCACAATGCCGACTTAAGTACAAGAAGACTGACCCATCTTACTGTCTATGTTTTGAACAATTCCTGTGACAATAGTAATAGATTCCGATGCTTCACTTCAGGTTTACAGTATCCCTCTGACCTTCGTATTGACGATGAAACACCGAAATTGCATCGGAATTAAATACAAAAGGCACAATGCCGACTTATATACAAGAAGACTGACTCTTCTTACTGACTATGTTTGAACCATTCCAGTGACACAAGTTATAGATTCCGATGCCTCACTTCAGGTTTACTGTATCCCTCTGACCTTCTTATTGACGATGAAACACAGAAATTCCATCGGAATTAAATAGAAAAGGCACAATGCGAACTTAAGTAAACGAAGACTGACTCGTGCTACTTTCTATGTTTTGAACCATTCCTGTGACACTAGTTATAGATTCCGATTTCTCACTTCAGGTTTACTGTATCCCTCTGACCTTCTTATTGACGATGAAACACAGAAATTGCATCGGAATTAAATACAAAAAGCACAATGCCGACTTAAGTACAAGAAGACTGACTCTTCTTACTGCCTATGTTTTGAACCATTCCTGTGACACTAGTTATAGATTCCGATGCCTCACTTCAGGTTTACTGTACCCCTGTGACCTTCTTATTGACGATGAAACACAGAAATTGCATCGGAATTAAATAGAAAAGGCACAATGCCGACTTAAGTACAAGAAGACTGTCTCTTCTAACTGTCTATGATTTGAACCATTCCTGTGACACTAGTTATAGATTCCGATGCCTCACTTCAGGTTTACTGTATGCCTCTGACCTTCTTATTGACGATGAAACAAATAAATTGCATCGGAATTAAATAGAAAAGGCACAATGCCGACTTAAGTACAAGAAGACTGACTCTTCCTACTTTCTATATTTTTAACCATTCCTGTGACACTAGTTATAGATTCCGATTCTTCACTTCAGGTTTACTGTATCCCTCTGACCTTCTTATTGACGATGAAACACAGAAATTACATCGGAAGTAAATCCAAAAGGCACAATGCCGACTCAAGTACAAGAAGACTGACTCTTCTTACTGTCTATGTTTGAACCATTCCTGTGACACTAGTGATAGATTCCGATGCCTCACTTTAGGTTTACTGTATCCCTCTGACCTTCTTATTGACGATGAAACACAGAAATTGCATCGGAATTAAATAGAAAAGGCACAATGCCGAGATAAGTACAAGAAGACTGACTCTTCCTACCGTCTATGTTTTGAACCATTCCTGTTACACTAGTTATAGATTCCGATGCTTCACTTCAGGATTACTGTATACCTCTTACCTTCTTATTGACGATTGGACACAGATATTGCATTGGAATTAAATAGAAAAGGCACAATGCCGACTTAAGTACAAGAAGACTGACTCTCCCTACTGACTATGTTTTGAACCATTCCTGTGACACTAGTTATATACTCCGATTCTTCACTTCAGGTTTACTGTATCCCTCTGACCTTCTTATTGACGATGAAACACAGAAATTACATCGGAAGTAAATCCAAAAGGCACAATGCCGACTCAAGTACAAGAAGACTGACTCTTCTTACTGTCTATGTTTGAACCATTCCTGTGACACTAGTGATAGATTCCGATGCCTCACTTTAGGTTTACTGTATCCCTCTGACCTTCTTATTGACGATGAAACACAGAAATTGCATCGGAATTAAATAGAAAAGGCACAATGCCGAGATAAGTACAAGAAGACTGACTCTTCCTACCGTCTATGTTTTGAACCATTCCTGTTACACTAGTTATAGATTCCGATGCTTCACTTCAGGATTACTGTATACCTCTTACCTTCTTATTGACGATTGGACACAGATATTGCATTGGAATTAAATAGAAAAGGCACAATGCCGACTTAAGTACAAGAAGACTGACTCTCCCTACTGACTGTGTTTTGAACCATTCCTGTGACACTAGTTATATACTCCGATGCTTCACTTCAGGTTTACTGTATCCCTCATACCTTCTTATTGATGATGAAACACAGAAATTGCATCGGAATTAAATACAAAAGGCACAATGCCGACTTAAGTACAAGAAGACTGACTCTTCATACTGTCTATGTTTAGAACCGATCCTGTGACACTAGTAATAGCTTCCGATGCTTCACGTCAGGTTTACTGTATCCCTTGGACCATCTTATTGACGATGATACAACGAAATTGCAACGGAATTAAATACGAAAGGCAAAATGCAGACTTAAAAACAAGAAGACTGACTCTACTTACTGTCTATGATTTTAACCATTCCTGTGACACTAGTTATAGATTCCGATGCTTCACTTCTGGTGTACTGCAACCCTTAAACCGTCTTATTGACGATGAATCACAGAAATTGCATCGGAATTAAATAGAAAAGGCACAATGCCGGCTTAAGTACAAGAAGACTGACTCTTCTTACTGACTATGTTTGAACCATTCCTGTGACACTAGTTATAGATTCCGATGCCACACTTCAGGTTTACTGTTTCCCTTGGACTTTGTTATTGACGTTGAAACACAGAAATTCCATCGGAATTAAATACAAAAGGCACAATGCCGACTTAAGTACAAGTACTTTCACTTTTCCTACTGTCTATGATTTGAATCATTCCTGTGACACTATTTATAGATTCCGATTTATCACTTCAGGTTTACTGTATCCATCTGACCTTCTTATTGACGAAGAAACAGAGATATTGCATCGGAATTAAATAGAAAAGGCACAATGCCGACTTAAGTACAAGAAGACTGACTCCTCCTACTGTCTATGTTTTGAACCATTCCTGTGACATTAGTTTTAGATTCCGATGCTTCACTTCAGGTTTACTGTATCCCTCTTACCTTCTTATTGACGATGAAACACAGAGATTGCATCGGAATTAAATGCAAAAGGCACAATGCCGACTCAAGTACAAGAAGACTGACTCTTCCTACTGTCTATGTTTTTAACAATTCCTGTGACACTAGTTATAGATTCCGATGCTTCACTTCAGGTTTACTGTATCCCTCTGACCTTCTTATTGACGATGAAACATAGAAATTGCATCGGAATTAAATACAAAAGGAACAATGCTGACTCACGTACAAGAAGACTGACTCTTCGTACTGTCTATGTTTTTAACCATTCCTGTGACACTAGTTATAGATTCCGATGCCTCACTTCAGGTTTATTGTATCCCTCTGACCTTCTTATTGACGATGAAACACAGAAATTGGATCTGAATTAAATAGAAAAAGCACAATGCCGACTTAAGTACAAGAAGACTGACTCTTCCTACTGTCTATGATTTGAACCATTCCTGTGACACTAGTTATTGATTCCGATGCTTCACTTCAGGTTTACTGTATCCCTCTGACCTTCTTATTGACGATGAAACACAGAAATTACAACGGAATTAAATACAGAAGGCAAAATGCCGACTCAAGTACAAGAAGACTGACTATTCCTACTGTCTATGTTTTGAAGCACTCCTGTGACACTAGTTACAGATTCCGATGCTTCACTCCAGGTTTACTGTATCCCTCTGACCTTCTTATTGACGATGAAACACAGAAACTGCATCGGAATTAAATAGAAAAAGCATAATGCTGACTTACGTACAAGAAGACTGACTCATCTTACTGTCTATGATTTTAACCATTCCTGTGACACAAGTTATAGATTCCGATGTTTCACTTCAGGTGTACTGCATCCCTTGGACTTTCTTATTGACGATGAAACACAGAAATAGCATCGGAATTAAATACAAAAGGCACAATGCCGATTTATGTACAAGTCGATTGACTTTTCTTCCTGACTGTGTTTTGAACCATTCCTGTGGCACTAGTTATAGATTCCGATGCTTCACTTATAGGTTTACTGTATCCCTCTGACCTTCTTGTAGACGATGAAACACAGAAATTGCATCGGAATTCAATAAAAGGGCACAACGCCGATTAAAGTACAAGAAGACTGATTCTTCTTACTCTCTATGTTGGAACCATTCCTGTGACACTAGTTATAGAATCCGATGCTTCACTTCAGGTTTACTGTATTCCTCTGACCTTCTTATTGACGAAGAAACAGAGATATTGCATCGGAATTAAACACAAAAGGCACAGTGCCGACTTAAGTACAAGAAGACTGACCCTTCCTACTGTCTATGTTTTGAACCATTCCTGTGACACTAGTTATAGATTCCGATGCTTCACTTCAGGTTTACTATGTCCCTCTGACCTTCGTATTGACGATGAAACACAGAAATTGCATCGGAATTAAATACAAAGGCACAATGCCGACTTAAGTACAAAAAGACTGACTCTTTTTACTGTCTACATTTTGAACCATTCCTGTGACACTAGTTATAGATTCCGATGCTTCACTTCAGGTTTACTGTATCCCTCTGACCTCCTTATTGACGATGAAACACAGAAATTGTATCTTAATTAAATTCAAAAAACACAATGCCGACTTCAGTACAAGAACACTTACTCTTCTTTTTGTCTATAGATAGAACCATTCCTGTGCCACTAGTTATAGATTCCGATGCTTCACTTCAGGTTTACTGTATCACTCTGACCTTCTTATTGACGATGGAACACAGAAATTGCATCGGAATGAAACACAAAAGGCACAATGCCGACTCAGGCACAAGAAGACTGGCTCTTCTTACTGTCTATGTTTTGAACCATTCCTGTGACACTAGTTATAGATTCCGATGCTTCACTTCAGGTTTACTGTATCCCTCTAAGCTTCTTATTTACGATGAAACACAGAAATTGCTTCGGAATTATATACAAGAGGCACAATGCCGACTTAAGTACAAGAAGACAGACTCTTCTTACTGTCTATGTTTTGAACCATTCCAGTGACACTACTTATAGCTTCCGATGCTTCACTTCAGGTTTACTGTATCCCTTTCACCTTCTTATTGACGTTGAAACACAGAAATTACATCGGAATTAAATACAGAAGGCAAATTGCCGCCTCATGTACAAGAAGACTGACTCTTCCTACTGTCTATGTTTTGAAGCATTCCTGTGACACTAGTTATAGATTCCGATGCTTCACTTATTGGTTTACTGTATCCCTCTGACCTTCTTGTTGACGATGAAACACAAAAATTGCATCGGAATTCAATAAAAAGGCACAACGCCGATTTAAGTACAAGAAGACTGATTCTTCTTACTGACACTGATTTGAACCATTCCTGTGACACTAGTTATAGATTTTGATGCTTCACTTCTGGATTACTGTGTCCCTCTGACCTTCCTATTGACGACGAAACACAGAAATTGCATTGGAATTAAATACAAAAGGCACAACGCCGATTTAAGTACAAGAAGACTGATTCTTCTTACTGACACTGTTTTGAACCATTCCTGTGACACTAGATATAGGTTCCGATGCTTCACTTCAGGTTTACTGTATCCCTCTGACCTTCTTATTGCCGATGAAACACAGAAATTGCATCAGAATGAAATACAAAAGGCACAATGCCGACTTAAGTACAAGAAGACTGACTCTTCCTACTCTCTATGTTTTGAACCATTCCTGTGACACTAGTTATAGATTCCGATGCTTCACTTCAGGTTTACTGTATCCCTCTGACTTTCTTATTGAAGATGAAACACAGATATTGCTTCGAAATTAAATACAAAAGGCACAATGCCGACTTAAGTACAAGAAGACTGACTCTTATTACTGTCTGTGTTTTGAGCCATTCCTGTGACACTAGTTATAGATTCCGATGCTTCACTTCAGGTTTATTGTATCCCTTGGACCCTCTTATTGACGACGAAACACAGAAATTGCATCGGAATTAAATAGAAAAGGCATAATGCCGACTTACATACAAGAAGACTGACTCATCTTACTGTCTATGTTTTGAACCATTCCTGTGACACTAGTTATAGATTCTGATGCTTCACTTCAGGTGTACTGCATCCCTTGGACTTTCTTATTGACGATGAAACACAGAAATTACAACGGAATTAAATACAGAAGGCAAATTGCCGACTCATGTACAAGAAGACTGACTTTTCCTACTGTCTATGACTTGAACCATTCCTGTAACACTAGTTATAGATTCCGATGCTTCACTTCATGTTTACTGTATCCCTCTGCCCTTTTTATTGACGATGAAACACAGAAATTGCATCGGAATTAAATACAAAAGGAACAATGCTGACTCACGTACAAGAAGACTGACTCTTCGTACTGTCTATGTTTTTAACCATTCCTGTGACACTAGTTTTAGATTCCGATGCCTCACTTCAGGTTTATTGTATCCCTCTGACCTTCTTATTGACGATGAAACACAGAAATTGGATCTGAATTAAATAGAAAAAGCACAATGCCGACTTAAGTACAAGAAGACTGACTCTTCCTACTGTCTATGATTTGAACCATTCCTGTGACACTAGTTATTGATTCCGATGCTTCACTTCAGGTTTACTGTATCCCTCTGACCTTCTTATTGACGATGAAACACAGAAATTACAACGGAATTAAATGCAGAAGGCAAAATGCCGACTCAAGTACAAGAAGACTGACTCTTCCTACTGTCTATGTTTTGAAGCACTCCTGTGACACTAGTTATAGATTCCGATGCTTCACTCCAGGTTTACTGTATCCCTCTGACCTTCTTATTGACGATGAAACACAGAAACTGCATCGGAATTAAATAGAAAAAGCATAATGCTGACTTACGTACAAGAAGACTGACTCATCTTACTGTCTATGATTTTAACCATTCCTGTGACACAAGTTATAGATTCCGATGTTTCACTTCAGGTGTACTGCATCCCTTGGACTTTCTTATTGACGATGAAACACAGAAATTGCATCGGAATTAAATACAAAAGGCACAATGCCGATTTATGTACAAGAAGACTGATTCTTCTTACTGACACTGTTTTGAACCATTCCTGTGACACTAGATATAGATTCCGATGCTTCACTTCAGGTTTACTGAATCCCTCTGACCTTCTTATTGCCGATGAAACACAGAAATTGCATCAGAATGAAATACAAAAGGCACAATGCCGACTTAAGTACAAGAAGACTGACTCTTCCTACTCTCTATGTTTTGAACCATCCCTGTGACACTAGTTATAGATTCCGATGCTTCACTTCAGGTTTACTGTATCCCTCTGACCTTCTTATTGACGATGAAACACAGAAATTGCAATCGGAATTAAATACAAAAGGCACAATGCCGACTTAAGTACAAGAAGACTGATTCTTCTTACTGTCTATGTTGGAACCATTCCTGTGACACTAGTTATAGATTCCGATGCTTCACTTCAGGTTTACTGTATTCCTCTGACCTTCTTATTGACGAAGAAACAGAGATATTGCATCGGAATTAAACACAAAAGGCACAGTGCCGACTTAAGTACAAGAAGACTGACCCTTCCTACTGTCTATGTTTTGAACCATTCCTGTGACACTAGTTATAGATTCCGATGCTTCACTTCAGGTTTACTATGTCCCTCTGACATTCGTATTGACGATGAAACACAGAAATTGCATCGGAATTAAATACAAAGGCACAATGCCGACTTAAGTACAAAAAGACTGACTCTTTTTACTGTCTACATTTTGAACCATTCCTGTGACACTAGTTATAGATTCCGATGCTTCACTTCAGGTTTACTGTATCCCTCTGACCTCCTTATTGACGATGAAACACAGAAATTGTATCTTAATTAAATTCAAAAGGCACAATGCCGACTTCAGTACAAGAACACTTACTCTTCTTTTTGTCTATAGTTAGAACCATTCCTGTGCCACTAGTTATAGATTCCGATGCTTCACTTCAGGTTTACCGTATCACTCTGACCTTCTTATTGACGATGGAACACAGAAATTGCATCGGAATGAAACACAAAAGGCACAATGCCGACTCAGGCACAAGAAGACTGGCTCTTCTTACTGTCTATGTTTTGAACCATTCCTGTGACACTAGTTATAGATTCCGATGCTTCACTTCAGGTTTACTGTATCCCTCTAAGCTTCTTATTTACGATGAAACACAGAAATTGCTTCGGAATTATATACAAGAGGCACAATGCCGACTTAAGTACAAGAAGACAGACTCTTCTTACTGTCTATGTTTTGAACCATTCCAGTGACACTACTTATAGCTTCCGATGCTTCACTTCAGGTTTACTGTATCCCTTTCTCCTTCTTATTGACGTTGAAACACAGAAATTACATCGGAATTAAATACAGAAGGCAAATTGCCGCCTCATGTACAAGAAGACTGACTCTTCCTACTGTCTATGTTTTGAAGCATTCCTGTGACACTAGTTATAGATTCCGATGCTTCACTTATTGGTTTACTGTATCCCTCTGACTTTCTTATTGAAGATGAAACACAGAAATTGCTTCGAAATTAAATACAAAAGGCACAATGCCGACTTAAGTACAAGAAGACTGACTCTTATTACTGTCTGTGTTTTGAACCATTCCTGTGACACTAGTTATAGTTTCCGATGCTTCACTTCAGGTTTATTGTATCCCTTGGACCCTCTTATTGACGACGAAACACAGAAATTGCATCGGAATTAAATAGAAAAGGCATAATGCCGACTTACGTACAAGAAGACTGACTCATCTTACTGTCTATGTTTTGAACCATTCCTGTGACACTAGTTATAGATTCTGATGCTTCACTTCAGGTGTACTGCATCCCTTGGACTTTCTTATTGACGATGAAACACAGAAATTACATCGGAATTAAATACAGAAGGCAAATTGCCGACTCATGTACAAGAAGACTGACTCTTCCTACTGTCTATGTTTTGAAGCATTCCTGTGACACTAGTTATAGATTCCGATGCTTCACTCCAGGTTTACTGTATTCCTCTGACCTTCTTATTGACGATGAAACACAGAAATTGCATCGGAATTAAATGCAAAAGGCACAATGCCGACTCAAGTACAAGAAGACTGACTCTTCCTACTGTCTATGACTTGAACCATTCCTGTAACACTAGTTATAGATTCCGATGCTTAACTTCATGTTTACTGTATTCCTCTGACCTTCTTATTGACGATGAAACACAGAAATTGCATCGGAATTTAATAGAAAGGACACACTGCTGTATTAAGTACAAGAAGACTGACTCTTTTTACTGTTTATGATTTGAACCATTAATGTGACACTAGTTATAGATTCCGATGCTTCACTTCAGGTGTACTGTATCCCTTGGACCTTCTTATTGACGATGAAACACAGTAATTATATCGGAATTAAATACAAAATGCACAATGCCGATAAAATACAAGTAGACTGACTCTTCTTACTGTCTATGTTTTGAACTAATCCTGTGACACTAGTTATGGATTCTGATGCTTCACTTCAGGTTTGCTGTATTCCTGTGACCCTCTTATGGACGATGAAAGACAGAAATTGCATCGCAATTACATATAAAAGGCACAATGTCGACTTAAGTACGAGAAGACTGACTGTTCCTACTCTCTACGTTTTGAACCATTCCTGTGACACTAGATATAGATTCCGTTGCTTCACTTCAGGTTTACTGTATCCCACTGACCTTCTTATTGACGATGAAACACAGAATTTGCATCGGAAGTGAATAGAAAAGGCACAATGCCGACATAAGTACAAGAAGACTGACCCTTCCTACTGTCTATGTTTTGAACCATTCCTGTTACACTAGTTATAGATTCCGATGCTTCACTTCAGGGTTACTGTATACCTCTGACCTTCTTATTGACGATGAAACACAGAACCTGCATCGGAATTAAATAGTAAGGCACAATGCCAACTTAAGTACAAGAAGACTGACCCTTCTTACTGACTATGCTTTGAACCATTCCTGTGACACTAATTGTAGATGGCGATGCTTCACTTCAGGTTTACTGTATCCCTTGGACCTTCTTATTGCCGATGAAACACATAAATTGCATCGGAATGAAATGCAAGAGGCACAATGCCGACTTAAGTACAAGAAGACTGACTCTTCTTACTGTCTATGTTTTGAACCAAACCTGTGACACTAAATATAGACACCGATGCTTCACTTCAGGTTTACTGTATCCCTCTGACCTTCGTATTGATGATGAAACACAGAAATTGCATCGGAATTAAATAGAAAAGGCACAATGCCGACTTAAGTACATGAAGACTGACTCTTCATACTGTCTATGTTTTGAACCGATCCTGTGACAATAGTTATAGCTTCCGATACTTTACTTCAGGTTTACTGTATCCCTCTGACCTTCTTATTGGCGATGAAACACAGAAATTGCATCGGAATTAAATACAAAAAGCACAATGCCGAATTAAGTACAAGAAAACTGACTCTTCTTACTCTATATGTTTTGAACCATTCCTGTGACACTAGTTATAGATTCCGATGGTTCACTACAGGTTTACTGTATCCCTCTGAGCTTCTTATTGACGATGAAACACAGAAATTGCATCGGAATTATATACAAGAGGCACAATGCCGACTTAAGTACAAGAAGACTGTCTCTTCTTACTCTCTATGTTTTGAACAATTTCTGTGACAATAGTTATAGATTCCGATGCTTCACTTAAGGTTTACTGTATCCATCTGACCTTCTTATTGACTATTAAACACCGAAATTGCATCCGAATTAAATACAAAAGGCACAATGCCGACCCAAGTACAAGAAGACTGACTCTTCTTACTGCCTATGGTTTGAACCATTCCTGTGACACTAGTTATAGATTCCGATGCTTCACTTCAGGTTTACTGTATCACTCTGACCTTCGTATTGACGATGAAGCACAGAAATTGCAACGGAATTAAATAAAAAAGGCACAATGCCGACTCAAGTACAACAAGACTGGCTCTTCTTACTGTCTATGTTTTGAACCATTTCTGTGACACTAGTTATAGATTCCGATGCTTCACTTCAGGTTTACTGTATTCCTCTGACCTTCTTATTGACGAAGAAACACAGATATTGCATCGGAATTAAACACAAAAGGCACAGTGCCGACTTAAGTACAAGAAGACAGACCCTTCCTACTGTCTATGTTTTCTAACCATTCCTGTGACACTAGTTATAGATTCCGATACTTCACTTCAGGTTTACTGTGTCCCTCTGACCTTCGTATTGACGATGAAACACAGAAATTGCATCGGAATTAAATACAAAGGCACAATGCCGACTTAAGTACAAAAAGACTGACTCTTTTTACTGTCTACGTTTTGAACCATTCCTGTGACACTAGTTATAGATTCCGATGCTTCACTTAAGGTTTACTGTATCCCTCTGACCTCCTTATTGACGATGAAACACAGAAATTGTATCTTAATTAAATTCAAAAGGCACAATGCCGACTTCAGTACAAGAACACTTACTCTTCTTCTTGTCTATAGTTAGAACCATTCCTGTGCCACTAGTTATAGATTCCGATGCTTCACTTCAGGTTTACTGTATCACTCTGACCTTCTTATTGACGATGGAACACAGAAATTGCATCGGAATGAAACACAAAAGGCACAATGCCGACTCAAGCACAAGATGACTGACTCTTCTTACTGTCTATGTTTTGAACCATTCCTGTGACACTAGTTATAGATTCCGATGCTTCACTTCAGGTTTACTCTATCCCTCTGACCTTATTATTGACGTTGAGACACAGAAATTGCATCTTAATTAAATACAAAAGGCAGAATGCCGACTTCAGTAAAAGGACACCGACTCTTCTTACTGTCTATGGTTTGAACCATTCCTGTGACACTAGTTATAGATTCCGATGCTTCACTTCAGGTTTACTGTATCCCTCTGACCTTCTTATTGACGATCAAACACAGAAAATTCATCGAAATTAAATACAAATGGCACAGTGCCGACTCAGGTACAAGAAGACTGTCTCTTCTTACTGTCTATGTTTTGAACCATTCCTGTGACACTAGTTATAGATTCCGATGCCTCACATCAGGTTTACTGTATCCCTCTGACCTTCTTATTGACAGTGACGCAGAAATTGCATCGGAATTAAATACAAAAGCACAATGCCGACTTAAGTACAAGAAGACTGACTCTTCCTTCTGTCTATGCTTTGATCCATTCCTGTGACACTAGTAATAGATTCCGATGCTTCACTTCAGGTTTACTGTATACCTCTGACCTTCTTATTGACGATCAAACGCGGAAAATTCATCGGAATTAAATAGAAAAGGCACAATGCCGAATGAAGTACAAGAAGACTGGCTCGTCTTACTGTCTATGCTTTGAACCATTCCTGTGACACTAGTTATAGATTCCGATGCTTCACTTCAGGTTTACTGTATCCAGCTGACCTTCGTATTGACTATGATGCACAGAAATTGCATCGGAACTAAATACAAAAGGCACATTGCCGACATAAGTACAAGAAGACTGACTCTTCTTACTGTCTATGTTGTGAACCATTCCTGTGACACTAGTTATAGATTCCGATGTTTCACCTCTGGTTTACTCTATCCCTCTGACCATCTTATTGACTATTAAACACCGAAATTGCATCCGAATTAAATACAAAAGGCACAATGTCGACCCAAGTACAAGAAGACTGACTCTTCTTACTGTCTATTTTTTGAACCATTCCTGTGACACTAGTTATAGATTCCGATGCTTCACTTCAGGTTTACTGGATCACTCTGACCTTCTTATTGACGATGAAACACAGAAATTGCATCGGAATTACATACAAAAGGCACAATGCCGACGTAAGTACAAGAAAACTGACCCTTCTTACTCTCTATGTTTTGAACCATTCCTGTGACACTAGTTATAGATTCCGATGCTTCACTTCAGGTTTACTGTATCCCTCTCAGCTTCTTATTGACGATGAAACACAGAAATTGCATCGGAATTATATACAAGAGGCACAATGCCGACTTAAGTACGAGAAGACTGACTCTTCTTACTGTCTAAGTTTTGAACCATTCCAGTGACACTACTTATAGCTTCCGATGCTTGACTTCAGGTTTACTGTATCCCTTTCACCGTCTTATTGACGTTGAAACACAGAAATTGCATCTTAATTAAATGCAAAATTCACAATGCCGACTTAAGTACAAGATGACTGACTCTTCTTACTGTCTATGTTTTGAACCATTCCTGTGACACTAGTTATAGATTCCGATGCTTCACTTCAGGTTTACTGTATCCCTCTGACCTTCTTATTGACGATCAAACACAGAAAATACATCGAAATTAAATACAAAAAGCACAATGCCGACTCAAGTGCAAGAAGACTGTCTCTTCTAACTGTCTATGTTTTTAACCATTCCTGTGACACTAGTTATAGATTCCGATGCCTCACATCAGGTTTACTGTATCCCTCTGACCTTCTTATTGACGGTAACGCAAAAATTGCATCGGAATTAAATACAAAAGCACAATGCCGACTTAAGTACAAGAGGACTGACTCTTCCTTCTGTCTATGCTTTGATCCATTTCTGTGACACTAGTTATAGATTCCGATGCTTCACTTCAGGTTTACTGTATCCCTCTGACCTTCTTATTGACGATGAAACACAGAAATTGCATCTTAATTAAATACAAAAGGCACAATGCAGACGTAAGTACAAGAAGCTTGACTCATCTTACTGTCTATGTTTTGAACCATTCCTGTGACACTAGTAATAGATTCCGATGCTGCACTTCAGGTTTACTGTATCCCTCTGACCTTCTGATTGACGATCAAACGCGGAAACTTCATCGGAATTAAATAGAAAAGGCACAATGCCGATTGAAGTACAAGAAGACTGGCTCTTCCTACTGTCTATGTTTGAAACATTCCTGTGACACTAGTTATAGATTCCGATGCTTCACTTCAGGTTTACTGTATCCAGCTGACCTTCTTATTGACTATGAAGCACAGAAATTGCATCGGAAATAAATGCAAAAGGCACATTGCCGACTTAAGTACAAGAAGACTGACTCTTCTTACTGTCTATGTTTTGAACCATTCCTGTGACACTAGTTATAGATTCCGATGCTTCACGTCTGGTTTACTATATCCCTCTGACCTTCTTATTGACGATGAAACACAGAAATTGCATCTTAATTAAATACACAAGGCACAATGCCGACTTCAGTACAAGAACACTGACTCCTCTTACTGTCTATGGTTAGAACCATTCCTGTGCCACTAGTTATAGATTCCGATGCTTCACTTCAGGATTACTGTACCATTCTGACCTTCTTATTGACGATGAAACACAGAAATTGCATCGGAATTAAACACAAAAGGCACAATGCCGACTCAAGCATAAGAAGACTGGCTACTCATACTGTCTATGTTATGAACCATTCCTGTGACACTAGTTATAGATTCCGATGCTTCACTTCAGGTTTACTGTACCACTCTGACCTTCCTATTAACGATGAAACACAGAAATTGCATCGGAATTAAATACAAAAGGCACAATGCCGACTTAAGTACAAAAAGACTGACTCTTCTTACTGTCTACGTTTTGAACCATTCCTGTGACACTAGTTATAGATTCCGATGCTTCACTTCAGGTTTACTGTATCCCTCTGACCTTCTTATTGGCGATGAAACACAGTAATTGCATCGGAATTAAATACAAAAGGCACAATGCCGACTTAAGTACAAGAAAACTGACTCTTCTTACTCTCTATGTTTTGAACCATTCCTGTGACACTAGTTATAGATTCCGATGCTTCACTACAGGTTTACTGTATCCCTCTAAGCTTCTTATTGACGATGAAACACAGAAATTGCATCGGAATTATATACAAGAGGCACAATGCCGACTTAAGTACAAGAAGACTGTCTCATCTTACTGTCTATGTTTTGAACCATTCCTGTGACACTAGTTATATATTCCGATGCCTCACATCAGGTTTACTGTATCCCTTTGACCTTCTTATTGACGATGACAAAGAAATTGCTTCGGAATTAAATACAAAAGCACAATGCCGAGTCAAGTACAAGAAGACTGGCTCTTCTTACTGACTATGTTTTGAACCATTTCTGTGACACTAGTAATAGATTCCGATGCTTCACTTCAGGTTTACTGTATCCCTCTGACCTTCTTATTGACGTTGAAACACAGAAATTGCATCGTAATTATATACAAAAGGCCCAATGCCGACTTAAGTACAAGAAAACTGACTCTTCTTACTGTCTATGTTTTGAACCATTCCTGTGACACTAGTTATAGATTCCGATGCTTCACTTCAGGTTTACTGTATCCCTCTGACCTACTTATTGACAATGAAACACAGAAATTGCATCTTAATTAAATACAAGAGGTACAATGCAGACGTAAGTACAAGAAGACTGACTCTTCTTACTGTCTATGTTTTGAACCATTCCTGTGACACTAGTAATAGATTCCGATGCTTCACATCAGGTTTACTGTATCCCTCTGACCTTATTATTTACGATCAAACACGGAAAATTCATCGGAATTAAATAAGAAAGGCACAATGCCGACTCAAGTACAAGAAGACTGGCTCTTTTTACAGTCTATGCTTTGAACCATTCCTGTGACACTAGTTATAGATTCCGATGCTTCACTTCAGGTTTACTGTATCCAGCTGACCTTCTTATTGACTATGAAGCACAGAAACTGCATCGGATTTAAATACAAAAGGCACAATGCCGACTTAAGTACAAGAAGACTAACTCTTCTTACTGTCTATGTTTTGAACCATTCCTGTGACACTAGTTATAGATTCCGATGCTTCACTTCAGGTTTACTGTATCCCTCTGAGCTTCTTATTGACGATGAAACACAAAAATTGCATCGGAATTAAATACAAAAGGCACAATGCCGACTCAAGTACAAGAAGACTGGCTCTTCTTACTGTCTATGTTTGAACCATACCTGTGACACTAGTTATAGATTCCTATGCTTCGCTTCATGTTAACTGTATCCCTCTGACCTTCTTATTGACGATGATACACAGAAATTGCATCGGAATTAAATACAAAAGGCACAATGCTTACTCTAGTACAAGACGACTGGCTATTCTTACTCTCTATGTTTTGAACCATTCCTGTGACACTAGTTATAGATTCCGATGCTTCACTTCAGGTTTACTGTATCACTCTGACGTTCTTATTGACGATGAAGCACAGAAATTACAACGGAATTAAATACAAAAGGCACAATGCCGACTCAAGTACAAGAAGACTGGCTCTTCTTACTGTTTATGTTTTGAACCAATCCTGTGACACTAGTTATAGATTCCGATGCTTCACTTCAGGTTTACTGTATCCCTCTGACCTTCTTATTGACGATGAAATACAGAAATTGCATCGGAATTAAATACAAAACGCACAATGCCGACTTAAGTACAAGAAAACTGACTCTTCTTGCTCTCTATGCATTGATCCATTCCTGTGACACTAGTTATAGATTCCGATGCTTCACTTCAGGTTTACTGTATCCCACTGAGCTTCTTATTGACGATGAAACACAGATATTGCATCGGAATTAAATACATAAGGCACAATGCCGACTTAAGTACAAGAAAACTGACTCTTCTTACTGTCTATGTCTTGATCCATTCCTGTGACACTAGTTATAGATTCCGAAGCTTCACTTCAGGTTTACTGTATCCCTCTGACCTTCTTAATGACGATGAAACACAGAAATTGCATCGGAAATTAATACAAAGGCACAATGCCGACTTAAGTACAAGAAGACTGACTCTTCCTTCGGTCTAAGATATGTACCATTCCTGTGAAACTAGTAATAGATTCCGATGCTTCACTTCAGGTTTACTGTATCCCTCAGACCTTCTTATTGACTATGAAACACAGAAATTGCATCCGAATTAAATACAAAAGGAACAATGCCGACCCAAGTACAAGAAGACTGGCTCTTCTTACTGTCTATGTTTTGAACCATTTCTGTGACACCCTATATAGATTCCGATGCTTTACCTAAGGTTTACTGTATCCCTCTGACATTCTTATTGACGATGAAACACAGAAATTGCATCGGAATTAAATACAAAAGGCACAATGCCAACTTAAGTACAAGAAAACTGACTCTTCTTACTGACTATGTTTTGAACCATTCCTGTGACAATAGTTATAGATTCCGATGCTTCACTTCAGGTTTACTGTATCCCTCTGACCTTCATATTGACGATGAAACACAGAAATTGCATCGGAATTAAATACAAAAGGCACAATGCCTAGTCAAGTACAAGAAGGCCGGCTCTTCTTACTGTCTATGTATTGAACCATTCCTGTGACACTAGTTATAGATTCCTATGCATCATTTCAGGTTTACTGTATCCCTCTGACCCTCTTATTGTCGACGAAACACAGAAATTGCATCGGAATTATATACAAAAGGCACAATGCCGACTTAAGTACAAGAAGACTGACTCTTATAACTGACTATGTTTTGAACCTTTCCTGTGACACTAGTTATTGATTCCGATGCTTCACTTCAGGTTGACTGTATCCCTCTGACCTTCTTATTGACGATGAAACACAGATATTGCATATTAATTAAATACAAAAGGCACAATGCCGACTCAAGTACAAGAAGACTGACACTTCTTACTGTCTTTGCTTTGAACCATTCCTGTGACCCTAGTTATAGATTCCGATGCTTCACTTCATTTTTACTGTATCCCTCTGACCTTCTTATTGACGACCAAACACAGAAAATCGATCGGAATTAAATACAAAAGGCACAATGCCGACTCAAATACAATAAGACTGGCTCTTCTTACTGTCTATGATTTGAACCATTCCTGTGACACTAGTTATAGATTCCGATGCTTAGCTTCAGGTTCACTGTATCCAGCTAACTTTCTTACCGACGATCAAGCACAAAAATTCCATCGGAGTTAAATACAAAAGGCACAATGCCGACTTAAGTAAGAGAAGACTGACTCTTCATACTGTCTATGTTTTGAACCATTCCTGTGACACTAGTTATGGATTCCGATGCTTCACTACAGTTTTACTGTATCCCTCTGATCTTCTTATTAACGATGAAACACAGAAACTGCATCGGAATTAAAAACAAAAGACACAATGCTGACTAAAGTACAAGAAGACTGACTCTACTAACTGTTTAGGTTTTGAACCATTCCTGTGCCACTAGTTATTGATTCCGATGCTTCACTTCAGGTTTACTGTATCCAGCTGACCTTCTTATTGACGATGAAATACAGAAATTGCATCGGAATTAAATACAAAAGGAACAATGCCGACCCAAGTACAAGAAGACTTTCTCTTCTTACTGTCTATGTTTTGAACCATTCCTGTGACACTAGTTATAGATTCCGATGCTTCACTTCTGGCTTATTGTATCCCTCTGACCTTCTTATTGACGAAGAAACACATACATTGCATCGGAATTAAATACAAAAGGCACCGATGCTTCACTTCAGGGTTACTGTATCCCTCTGACCTTCTTATTGACGATGAAACACAGAAATTGCATCATAATTAAATACAAAAGGCACAATGCAGACGTAAGTACATGAAGACTGACTCTTCTTCCTGTCTATGTTTTGAACCATTCCTGTGACACTAGTAATAGATTCCGATGCTTCACTTCAGGTTTACTGTATCCCTCTGACCTTCTTATTGACGATGAAACACAGAAATTGCATCGGAATTAAACACAAAAGGCACATTGCCGACTCAAGTACAAGTAGACTAGCTCTTCTTACTATCTATGTTTTGAACCATTCCTGTGACACTAGTTATAGATTCCGATGCTTCACTTCAGGTTTACAGTATCCCTCTGATCTTCTTATTGACGATGAAACACAGAAATTGCATCGGAATCAATTATAAAAGGCACAATGCCAACTTAAGTACAAAAAAACTGACTCTTCTTACTCTCTATGTTTTGAACCATTCCTGTGACACTAGTTATAGATTCCGATGCTTCACTTCAGGTTTACTGTATCCCTCTGACCTTCATATTGACGATGATACACAGAAATTGCATCGGAATTAAATACAAAAGGCACAATGCGGACTTCAGTACAAGAAAACTGACTCTTCTTACTGTCTATGTTTTGAACCAATCCTTTGACACTAGTTATAGATTCCGATGCTTCACTTCAGGTTGACTGTATCCCTCTGACCTTCTTATTGACGATGAAACACAGATATTGCATCTTAATTAAATACAAAAGGCACAATGCCGACTAAAGTACATGAAGACTGACTCTTCTTACTGTCTATGTTATGAACCATTCCTGTGACCCTAGTTATAGATTCCGATGCTTTACTACATTTTTACTGTATCCCACAGACCTTCTTATTGACGACCAAACACAGAAAATTGAACGGAATTAAATACAAAAGGCACAATGCCGACTCAAGTACAAGAAGACTGGCTCTTCTTACTGTCTATGATTTGAACCATTCCTGTGACACTAGTTATACGTTCCGATGCTTAACTTCAGGTTCACTGTATCCAGCTGACCTTCTTATTGACGATGAAACACAGAAATTGCATCATAATTAAATACAAAAGGCACAATGCTGACTAAAGTACAAGAAGACTGACTCTACTTACTGTTTATGTTTTGAACCGTTACTGTGCCACTAGTTATAGATTCCGATGCTTCACTTCAGGTTTACTGTATCCAGCTGACCTTCTTATTGACGATGAAACACAGAAATTGCATCGGAATTAAATACATGAGGCACAATGCCGACTTAAGTACAAGACAACTGAATCTTCTAACTGTCTATGTCTTGAACCAATCCTGTGACGCTAGTTATAGATTCCGATGCTTCACATCACGTTTACTGTATCCCTCTGACCTTCTTATTGATGATGAATCACAGAAATTGCATCGGAATTAAATACAAATGCACTATGCCGACTTAAGTACAAAAAGACTGACTCTTCCTTCTGTCTATGTTTTGTACCATTCCTGTGACACTAGTTATAGATTCCGATGCTTACCTTCAGGTTTACTGTATCCCTCTGACCTTCTTATTGACTATGAAACACAGAAATTGCATCCGAATTAAATACAAAATGCACAATGATGACCCAAGTACAAAAAGACTGGCTCTTCTTACTGTCTATGTTTTGAACCATTCCTGTGACACTAGTTATAGATTCCGATGCTTCACTTCAGGTTTCTTGTATTCCTCTGACCGTCTTATTGACGAAGAAACACATAAATTGCATTGGAATTAAAAACAAAATGCACAATGCCGACTCAAGTACAAGAAGACTGGCTCTTCTTGCTGTCTATGATTTGAACCATTTCTGTGACACTAGTTACAGATTCCGATGCTTAACTTCAGGTTCACTGTATCCAGCTGATCTTCTTATTGACGATGAAGCACAGAAATTACATCGGAGTTAAATACAAAAGACACAATGCCGACTTAAGGACACGAAGACTGACTCTTCTTACTGTCTACGTTTTGTACCATTCCTGTGACACTAGTCATAGATTCCGATGCTTCACTTCAGTTTTACTGTATCCCTCTGACCTTCTTGTTGACGACGAAACACAAAAACTGCATCGGAATTAAATACAAAAGGCACAATGCCGACTCAAGCACAAGAAGACTGGCTCTTCTTACTGTCTATGTTTTTAACCATTCCTATGACACTAGTTATAGATTCCTTTGCTTCACTTCAGGTTTACTGTATCCCTCGGACCTTCTTATTGTCGATGAAACACAGAAATTGCATCGGAATTATAAACAAAAGGCACAATGCCGACTCAAGTACAAGAAGACTGGCTCTTCTTACTGTCTATGTGTTGAACCATTTCTGTGACACTAGTTATAGATTCCGATGCTTCACCTCAGGTTTACTGTATCCCTCTGACCTTCTTATTGACGATGAAACACAGAAATTGCATCGGAATTAAACACAAAACGCACAATGCCGACTTAAGTTAATGAAGACTGGCTCCTCTTACTGTCTATGTTTTAAACCATTCATGTAACACTAGTTATTGATTCCGATGCTTCACTTCAAGTTTACACTATCCCTCTGATCTTCTTACTGACGATGAAACACAGAAAATTCATCGGAATTAAATAGAAAAGGCACAACACCGACTCAAGTACAAGAGGACTCGCTCTTCTTACTGTCTATGCTTTGAACCATTCCTGTGACACTAGTTATAGATTCCGATGCTTCACTTCAGGTTTACAGTATTCAGCTAACCTTCTTATTGACTGTGGAGCACAGAAATTGCATCGGAATTAAATACAAAAGGCACAATGCAGACACAAGTACAAGAAGACTGGCTCTTCTTGCTGTCTATGATTTGAACCATTCCTGTGACACTAGTTACAGATTCCGATGCTTAACTTCAGGTTCACTGTATCCTGCTGACCTTCTTATTGACGATGAAGCACAGAAATTGCATCGGAGTTAAATACAAAAGGCATAATGCCGACTTAAGTACAAGAAGACTTACTCTTCTTACTGTCTATGTTTTGAACCATTCCTGTGACACTAGTCATAGATTCCGATGCTTCACTTTAGTTTTACTGTATCCCTCTGACCTTCTTATTGACGATGAAACTCAAAAACTGCATCGGAATTAAATACAAAAGGCACAATGCCGACTTAAGCACAAGAAGACTGACTCTTCTTACTGTCTATGTTTTGGACCATTCCTGTGACACTAGTTATAGATTCCGATGCTTCCCTTCAGGTTTACTGTAGCCCTCTGACCTTCTTATTGACGATCAAACACAGAAATTTCATCGGAATTAATTACAAAAGGCAATATGCCGACTCAAGTACAAGAAGACTGGCTCTTTTTACTGCCTATGTTTTGAACCATTCCTGTGCCACTAGTTATAGATTCCGATGCTTCACTTCAGGTTTACTGTATCCAGCTGACCTTCTTATTGACCATGAAACACAGAAATTGCATCGGAAGTATATACAAAAGGCAAAATGCCGACTTAAGTACAAGAAGACTGACTCTTCTTACTGTCTATGTTTTGAACCTTTCCTGTGACACTAGTTATTGATTCTGATGCTTCACTTCAGGTTGACTCTATCCCTCTGACCTCCTTATTGACGATGAAACACAGATATTGCTTCTTAATTAAATACAAAAGGCACAATGCCGACTTAAGTACAAGAAGACTGACTGTTCTTACTGTCTATGTTTTGAACCATTCCTGTGACACTAGTTACAGATTCCGAAGCTTAACTTCAGGTTCACTGTATCCTGCTGACCTTCTTATTGACGATGAAGCACAGAAATTGCATCGGAGTTAAATACAAAAGGCATAATGCCGACTTAAGTACAAGAAGACTTACTCTTCTTACTGTCTATGTTTTGAACCATTCCTGTGACACTAGTCATAGATTCCGATGCTTCACTTTAGTTTTACTGTATCCCTCTGACCTTCTTATTGACGATGAAACTCAAAAACTGCATCGGAATTAAATACAAAAGGCACAATGCCGACTTAAGTACAAAAAGACTGACTCTTCTTACTCTCTATGCTGTGAACCATTCCCGTGACCCTAGTTATAAATTCCGATGCTTCACTTCAGGTTTACCGTATCCCTCTGACCTTCTTATTGATGATGAAACACAGAAATTGCATCGGAATTAAATACAAAAATCACAATGCCGACTTAAGTACAAGAAAACTGACTCTTCTTACTGTCTATGTTTTGAACCATTCCTGTGACACTAGTTATAGATTCCTATGCTACACTTCAGGTTTACTGTATCCCTCTGACCTTCTTATGGTCGAAGAAACACAGAAATTGCATCGGAAGTATATACAAAAGGCAAAATGCCGACTTAAGTACAAGAAGACTGACTCTTCTTACTGTCTATGTTTTGAACCTTTCCTGTGACACTAGTTATTGATTCTGATGCTTCACTTCAGGTTGACTCTATCCCTCTGACCTCCTTATTGACGATGAAACACAGATATTGCTTCTTAATTAAATACAAAAGGCACAATGCCGACTTAAGTACAAGAAGACTGACTGTTCTTACTGTCTATGTTTTGAACCATTCCTGTGACACTAGTTATAGATTCCGATGTTTCACTTCAGTTTTACTGTATCCCTCTGACCTTCGTATTCACGATGAAACGCAGAAACTGCATCGGAATTAAAATACAAAAGGCACAAGGCCGACTTAAGTACAAGAAGAGTGACTCTACTTACTGTCTATGTTTTGAACAATTCCTGTGACACTAGTTATAGATTCCGATTCTTCACTTCAGGGTGACTGTATCCCTCTGACCTTCTTATTGACGAAGAAACACAGATATTGCATCGGAATTAAATACAAAAGGCACTATGCCGACTTAAGTACAAGAAGACTGACCCTTCTTACTGTCTATTTTTATGAACCATTCCTGTGACACTAGTTATAGTTTCCGAGGCTTCACTTCAGGTTTACTGTATTCCTCTGACCTTCGTATTGACGATGAAACACAGAAATTGCATCGGAATTAAAAACAAAAGGCACAAAGCCGACTAAAGTACAAAAAGACTGACACTTCTTACTGTCTTTGTTTTGAACCATTTATGTGACACTAGTTATAGATTCCGATGCTTCACTTCAGGTTTACTGTATCCCTCTGATCTTCTTATTGACGATGAAACACAGAAATTGCATCGGAATTAAATATAACAGGCACAATGCTGACTTAAGTACAAAAAGACTGACTCTTCTTAGTCTCTATGTTTTGAACCATTCCTGTGTCCCTAGTTATAGATTCAGATGCTTCACTTCAGGTTTACTGTATCCCTCTGAGCTGCTTATTGACGATGAAACACAAAAATTGCATCGGTATTAAATACAAAAGTCACAATGCCGACTTAAACACAAGAAGACTGACTCTTTATACTGTCTATGTTTTGAACCATTCCTGTGACACTAGTTATAGATTCCTTTGCTTCACTTCAGGTTTACTGTATCCCTCTGACCTTCTTATTGTCGATGAAACACAGAAATTGCATCGGAATTATATACAAAAGGCACAATGCCGACTTAAGTACAAGAAGACTGACTCTTCTTACTGTCTATGTTTTGAACCTTTCCTGTGACACTAGTTATTCATTCCGATGCTTCACTTCAGGTTGACTGTATCCCTCTGACCTTCTTACTGACGATGGAACACAGAAATTGCATCTTAATTAAATACAAAAGACACAATGCCGACTTAAGTACAAGAACACTGACTCTTCTTACTGTCTATGTTTTGAACCATTCCTGTGACACTAGTTATAGATTCCGATGCTTCACTTCATTTTTACTGTATCACTCTGCCCTTCTTATTGACGATCAAACACAGAAAATTGATCGGAATTAAATACAAAATTCACAATGCAGACACAAGTACAAGAAGACTGGCTCTTCTTGCTGTCTATGATTTGAACCATTCCTGTGACACTAGTTACAGATTCCGAAGCTTAACTTCAGGTTCACTGTATCCTGCTGACCTTCTTATTGACGATGAAGCACAGAAATTGCATCGGAGTTAAATACAAAAGGCATAATGCCGACTTAAGAACAAGAAGACTTACTCTTCTTACTGTCTATGTTTTGAACCATTCCTGTGACACTAGTCATAGATTCCGATGCTTCACTTCAGTTTTACTGTATCCCTCTGACCTTCTTATTGACGATGAAACTCAAAAACTGCATCGTAATTAAATACAAAAGGCACAATGCCGACTTAAGCACAAGAAGACTGACTCTTCTTACTGTCTATGTTTTGAACCATTCCTGTGACACTAGTTATAGATTCCGATGCTTCCCTTCAGGTTTACTGTAGCCCTCTGACCTTCTTATTGACGATCAAACACAGAAATTTCATCGGAATTAATTACAAAAGGCAATATGCCGACTCAAGTACAAGAAGACTGGCTCTTTTAACTGCCTATGTTTTGAACCATTCCTGTGCCACTAGTTATAGATTCCGATTCTTCACTTCAGGTTTACTGTATCCAGCTGACCTTCTTATTGACCATGAAACACAGAAATTGCATCGGAATGAAATACATAAGGCACAATGCCGACTTAAGTACAAAAAGACTGACTCTTCTTACTCTCTATGCTGTGAACCATTCCTGTGACCCTAGTTATAAATTCCGATGCTTCACTTCAGGTTTACCGTATCCCTCTGACCTTCTTGTTGACGATGAAACACAGAAATTGCATCGGAATTAAATACAAAAATCACAATGCCGACTTAAGTACAAGAAAACTGACTCTTCTTAGTGTCTATGTTTTGAACCATTCCTGTGACACTAGTTATAGATTCCTATGCTACACTTCAGGTTTACTGTATCCCTCTGACCTTCTTATGGTCGATGAAACACAGAAATTGCATCGGAAGTATATACAAAAGGCAAAATGCCGACTTAAGTACAAGAAGACTGACTCTTCTTACTGTCTATGTTTTGAACCTTTCCTGTGACACTAGTTATTGATTCCGATGCTTCACTTCAGGTTGACTCTATCCCTCTGACCTCCTTATTGACGATGAAACACAGATATTGTTTCTTAATTAAATACAAAAGGCACAATGCCGACTTAAGTGCAAGAAGACTGACTGTTCTTACTGTCTATGTTTTGAACCATTCCTGTGACACTAGTTATAGATTCCGATGTTTCACTTCAGTTTTACTGTATCCCTCTGACCTTCGTATTCACGATGAAACACAGAAACTGCATCGGAATTAAAATACAAAAGGCACAATGCCGACTTAAGTACAAGAAGAGTGACTCTTCTTACTGTCTATGTTTTGAACCATTCCAGTGACACTAGTTATAGATTCCGATTCTTCACTTCAGGTTGACTGTATCCCTCTGACCTTCTTATTGACGAAGAAACACAGATATTGCATCGGAATTAAATACAAAAGGCACTATGCCGACTTAAGTACAAGAAGACTGACCCTTCTTACTGTCTATTTTTATGAACCATTCCTGTGACACTAATTATAGTTTCCGATGCTTCACTTCAGGTTTACTGTATTCCTCTGACCTTCGTATTGACGATGAAACACAGAAATTGCATCGGAATTAAAAACAAAAGGCACAAAGCCGACTTAAGTACAAAAAGACTGACAGTTCTTACTGTCTATGTTTGGAACCATTCCTGTGACACTAGTTATAGATTCCGATGCTTCACTTCAGGATTACTGTTTCCCTCTGGCAGTCTTATTGACGATGAAACACAGAAATTGGATCGGAATTAAATACAAAAGGCACAATGCCGACTTAAGTACAAGAAGACTGACTCTTCTTACTGTCTTTGTTTTGAACCATTCCTGTGACACTAGTTATAGTTTCCAATGCTCCACTTCAGAATCACTGTATCCCTCTGACCTTCTTATTGTCGATGAAACACAGAAATTGCATCGGAAGTATATACAAAAAGCAAAATGCCGACTTAAGTACAGGAAGACTGACTCTTCTTACTGTCTATGTTTTGAACCTTTCCTGTGACACTAGTTATTGATTCCGATGCTTCACTTCAGGTTGACTGTATCCCTTTCACCTTCTTATTGACGATGAAACACATAAATTGCATCTTAATTAAATACAAAACCCGCAATGCCGACATAAGTACAAGAAGACTGACTCTTCTTACTGGTTATGTTTTGAACCATTCCTGTGACACTAGTTATAGATTCCGATGCTTCACTTCAGGTTTACTGTATCCCTCTGACCTTCTAATTGACGAGTAAACACAGAAATTGCATCGGAATTAAACACAAAAGGCACAATGCCGACTCAAGTACAGGAAGACTGGCTCTTCATACTGTCTATGTTTTAAACAATTCCTGTGACACTAGTTATAGATTCCGATACTTCACTTCAGGTTAACTGTATCCCTCTGACCTTCTTATTGTCGATGAAACGCAGAAATTTCATCGGAATTATATACAAAAGGCACAATGCTATCTTAAGTACAAGAAGACTGACTCTTCTTTCTGTCTATGTTTTGAGCCTTTCCTGTGACACTAGTTATTGATTCCGATGCTTCATTTCAGGTTGACAGTATCCCTCTGACCTTCTTATTGACGATGAAATACAGAAATTGCATCGGAATTAAATATAAAAGGCACAATGCCGACTTAAGTACAAAAAGACTGACTCTTCTTACTCTCAATGCTTTGAACCATTCCTGTGACCCTAGTTATAGATTCCGATGCTTCACTTCAGGTTTACTGTATCCCTATGACCTTCTTATTGGCGATGAAACACAGAAATTGCATCGGAATTAAATACAAAAGGCACAATGCCGACTTAAGTACAAGAAAACTGACTCTTCTTACTGTCTATGTTTCGAACGATTCCTGTGACACTAGTTATAAATTCCGATGCTTCACTTCAGGTTTACTGTATCCCTCTGCCCTTCTTATTGACGATGAAACTCATAAATTGCATCGGAATTAAATACAAAAGGCACAATGCCGACTCAAGTACAAGAAGACTGGCTTTTCTCACTGTCTATGTTTTGAACCATTCCTGTGACACTAGTTATAGATTCCTATGCTTCACTGCAGGTTTACTGTATCCCTCTGACCTTCTTATTGTCGATGAAACACAGAAATTGCATCGAAAGTATACACAAAAGGCAAAATGCCGACTTAAGTACAAGAAGACTGACTGTTCTTACTGTCTATGTTTTGAACCATTCCTGTGGCACTAGTTATGGATCCCGATGCTTCACTTCAGTTTTACTGTATCCCTCTGACCTTCGTATTGACGATGAAACACCGAAACTGCATCGGAATTAAATACAAAAGGCACAATGCCGACTTAAGCACAAGAAGACTGACTCTTCTTACTGTCTATGTTTTGAACCATTCCTGTGACACTAGTTATAGATTCCGATGCTTCCCTTCAGGTTTACTGTAGCCCTCTGACCTTCTTATTGACGATCAAACACAGAAATTTCATCGGAATTAATTACAAAAGGCAATATGCCGACTCAAGTACAAGAAGACTGGCTCTTTTTACTCCCTATGTTTTGAACCATTCCTGTGCCACTAGTTATAGATTCCGATGCTTCACTTCAGGTTTACTGTATCCAGCTGACCTTCTTATTGACCATGAAACACAGAAATTGCATCGGAATGAAATACATAAGGCACAATGCCGACTTAAGTACAAGAAGACTGGCTCTTTTTACTGCCTATGTTTTGAACCATTCCTGTGCCACTAGTTATAGATTCCGATGCTTCACTTCAGGTTTACTGTATCCAGCTGACCTTCTTATTGACCATGAAACACAGAAATTGCATCGGAATTAAATACATAAGGCACAATGCCGACTTAAGTACAAAAAGACTGACTCTTCTTACTCTCTATGCTGTGAACCATTCCTGTGACCCTAGTTATAAATTCCGATGCTTCACTTCAGGTTTACCGTATCCCTCTGACCTTCTTATTGACGATGAAACACAGAAATTGCATCGGAATTAAATACAAAAATCACAATGCCGACTTAAGTACAAGAAAACTGACTCTTCTTACTGTCTATGTTTTGAACCATTCCTGTGACACTAGTTATAGATTCCTATGCTACACTTCAGGTTTACTGTATCCCTCTGACCTTCTTATGGTCGAAGAAACACAGAAATTGCATCGGAAGTATATACAAAAGGCAAAATGCCGACTTAAGTACAAGAAGACTGACTCTTCTTACTGTCTATGTTTTGAACCTTTCCTGTGACACTAGTTATTGATTCTGATGCTTTACTTCAGGTTGACTCTATCCCTCTGACCTCCTTATTGACGATGAAACACAGATATTGCTTCTTAATTAAATACAAAAGGCACAATGCCGACTTAAGTACAAGAAGACTGACTGTTCTTACTGTCTATGTTTTGAACCATTCCTGTGACACTAGTTATAGATTCCGATGTTTCACTTCAGTTTTACTGTATCCCTCTGACCTTCGTATTCACGATGAAACACAGAAACTGCATCGGAATTAAAATACAAAAGGCACAATGCCGACTTAAGTACAAGAAGAGTGACTCTTCTTACTGTCTATGTTTTGAACCATTCCTGTGACACTAGTTATAGATTCCGATTCTTCACTTCAGGTTGACTGTATCCCTCTGACCTTCTTATTGACGAAGAAACACAGATATTGCATCGGAATTAAATAAAAAAGGCACTATGCCGACTTAAGTACAAGAAGACTGACCCTTCTTACTGTCTACTTTTATGAACCATTCCTGTGACACTAGTTATAGTTTCCGAGGCTTCACTTCAGGTTTACTGTATTCCTCTGACCTTCGTATTGACGATGAAACACAGAAATTGCATCGGAATTAAAAACAAAAGGCACAAGGCCGACTAAAGTACAAAAAGACTGACACTTCTTACTGTCTATGTTTTGAACCATTCATGTGACACTAGTTATAGATTCCGATGCTTCACTTCAGGTTTACTGTATCCCTCTGATCTTCTTATTGACGATGAAACACAAAAATTGCATCGGTTTAAAATACAAAAGTCACAATGCCGACTTAAACACAAGAAGACTGACTCTTTATACTGTCTATGTTTTGAACCATTCCTGTGACACTAGTTATAGATTCCTTTGCTTCACTTCAGGTTTACTGTATCCCTCTGACCTTCTTATTGTCGATGAAACACAGAAATTGCATCGGAATTATATACAAAAGGCACAATGCCGACTTAAGTACAAGAAGACTGACTCTTCTTACTGTCTATGTTTTGAACCTTTCCTGTGACACTAGTTATTCATTCCGATGCTTCACTTCAGGTTGACTGTATCCCTCTGACCTTCTTACTGACGATGGAACACAGAAATTGCATCTTAATTAAATACAAAAGACACAATGCCGACTTAAGTACAAGAACACTGACTCTTCTTACTGTCTATGTTTTGAACCATTCCTGTGACACTAGTTATAGATTCCGATGCTTCACTTCATTTTTACTGTATCACTCTGCCCTTCTTATTGACGATCAAACACAGAAAATTGATCGGAATTAAATACAAAATTCACAATGCAGACACAAGTACAAGAAGACTGGCTCTTCTTGCTGTCTATGATTTGAACCATTCCTGTGACACTAGTTACAGATTCCGAAGCTTAACTTCAGGTTCACTGTATCCTGCTGACCTTCGTATTGACGATGAAGCACAGAAATTGCATCGGAGTCAAATACAAAAGGCATAATGCCGACTTAAGTACAAGAAGACTTACTCTTCTTACTGTCTATGTTTTGAACCATTCCTGTGACACTAGTCATAGATTCCGATGCTTCACTTCAGTTTTACTGTATCCCTCTGACCTTCTTATTGACGATGAAACTCAAAAACTGCATCGGAATTAAATACAAAAGGCACAATGCCGACTTAAGCACAAGAAGACTGACTCTTCTTACTGTCTATGTTTGAACCATTCCTGTGACACTAGTTATAGATTCCGATGCTTCCCTTCGGGTTTACTGTAGCCCTCTGACCTTCTTATTGACGATCAAACACAGAAATTTCATCGGAATTAATTACAAAAGGCAATATGCCGACTCAAGTACAAGAAGACTGGCTCTTTTTACTGCCTATGTTTTGAACCATTCCTGTGCCACTAGTTATAGATTCCGATGCTTCACTTCAGGTTTACTGTATCCCTCTGACCTTCGTATTCACGATGAAACACAGAAACTGCATCGGAATTAAAATACAAAAGGCACAATGCCGACTTAAGTACAAGAAGAGTGACTCTTCTTACTGTCTATGTTTTGAACCATTCCTGTGACACTAGTTATAGATTCCGATTCTTCACTTCAGGTTGACTGTATCCCTCTGACCTTCTTATTGACGAAGAAACACAGATATTGCATCGGAATTAAATACAAAAGGCACCATGCCGACTTAAGTACAAGAAGACTGACCCTTCTTACTGTCTATTTTTATGAACAATTCCTGTGACACTAATTATAGTTTCCGATGCTTCACTTCAGGTTTACTGTATTCCTCTGACCTTCGTATTGACGATGAAACACAGAAATTGCATCGGAATTAAAAACAAAAGGCACAAAGCCGACTTAAGTACAAAAAGACTGACACTTCTTACTGTCTATGTTTTGAACCATTCCTGTGACACTAGTTATAGATTCCGATGCTTCACTTCAGGATTACTGTTTCCCTCTGACAGTCTTATTGACGATGAAACACAGAAATTGGATCGGAATTAAATACAAAAGGCACAATGCCGACTTAAGTACAAGAAGACTGACTCTTCTTACTGTCTTTGTTTTGAACCATTCCTGTGACACTAGTTATAGTTTCCGATGCTTCACTTCAGAATTACTGTATCCCTCTGACCTTCTTATTGTCGATGAAACACAGAAATTGCATCGGAAGTATATACAAAAAGCAAAATGCCGACTTAAGTACAGGAAGACTGACTCTTCTTACTGTCTATGTTTTGAACCTTTCCTGTGACACTAGTTATTGATTCCGATGCTTCACTTCAGGTTGACTGTATCCCTTTCACCTTCTTATTGACGATGAAACACATAAATTGCATCTTAATTAAATACAAAACCCGCAATGCCGACATAAGTACAAGAAGACTGACTCTTCTTACTGCCTATGTTTTGAACCATTCCTGTGACACTAGTTATAGATTCCGATGCTTCACTTCAGGTTTACTGTATCCCTCTGACCTTCTAATTGACGAGTAAACACAGAAATTGCATCGGAATTAAACACAAAAGGCACAATGCCGACTCAAGTACAGGAAGACTGGCTCTTCATACTGTCTATGTTTTAAACAATTCCTGTGACACTAGTTATAGATTCCGATACTTCACTTCAGGTTAACTGTATCCCTCTGACCTTCTTATTGTCGATGATACTCAGAAATTGCATCGGAATTATATACAAAAGGCACAATGCCATCTTAAGTACAAGAAGACTGACTCTTCTTTCTGTCTATGTTTTGAGCCTTTCCTCTGACACTAGTTATTGATTCCGATGCTTCACTGCAGGTTTACTGTATCCCTCTGACCTTCTTATTGTCGATGAAACACAGAAATTGCATCGAAAGTATACACAAAAGGAAAAATGCCGACATAAGTACAAGAAGACTGACTGTTCTTACTGTCTATGTTTTGAACCATTCCTGTGGCACTAGTTATGGATCCCGATGCTTCACTTCAGTTTTACTGTATCCCTCTGACCTTCGTATTGACGATGAAACACCGAAACTGCATCGGAATTAAATACAAAATGCACAATGCCGACTTAAGTACAAGAAGACTGGCTCTTCTTACTGTCTATGTTTTGAAACATTCCTGTGACACTAGTTATAGATTCCTTTGCTTCACTTCAGGTTTACTGTATCCCTCTGACCTTCTTATTGTCGACGAAACACAGAAATTGCATCTGAATTATATCCAAGGGCACAATGCCGACGTAAGTACAAGAAGACTGACTCTTCTTACTGTCTATGATTCGAACCTTTCCTGTGACACTAGTTATTCATTCCGATGCTTCACTTCAGGTTCACTGTACCCCTCTGACCTTCTTATTGACGATGAAACACAGAAATTGCATCTTAATTAAATACAAAAGACACAATGCCGACTTAAGTACAAGAACACTGACTCTTCTTACCGTATATGTTTTGAACCATTCCTGTGACACTAGTATAGATTCCGATGCTTCACTTCATTTTTACTGTATCCCTCTGCCCTTCTTATTGACGATCAAACACAGAAAATTGATCGGAATTGAATACAAAAGGCCCAAGGCCGACTCAAGTACAAGAAGACTGGCTCTTCTTAATGTCTATGCTTTTGAACCATTCCTGTGACACTAGTTATTGATTCCGATGCTTCACTTCAAGTTCACTGTATCCCTTTCACCTTCTTATTGACGATGAAACACAGAAATTGAACTAAGGCGCAATACCGACTTAAGTACAAGAAGACTGACTCTTCTTACTGCCTATGTTTTGAACCTTTCCTGTGACACTAGTTATAGATTCCGATGCTTCACTTCAGGTTTACTGTACCCAGCTGACCTTCTTATTGACGATGAAACACAGATATTGCATCATAATTAAATACGAGAGGCACAATGCCGACTTCAGTACAAGAACACTGACTCTTCTTACTGTCTATGGTTAGAACCATTCCTGTGCCACTAGTTATAGATTCCGATGCTTCACTTCAGGTTTAGTGTATCCCTCTGACCTTCTAATTGACGATGAAACACAGAAATTGCATCGGAATTAAACACAAAAGGCACAATGCCGACTCAAGTACAAGAAGACTGGCTCTTCTTACTGTCTATGTTTTGAACCATTCCTGTGACACTAGTTATAGATCCCGATGCTTCACTTCAGGTTAACTGTATCCCTCTGACCTTCTTATTGACGATGAAACACAGAAATTGCATCTTAATTAAATACAAAAGACACAATGCCGACTTATGTACAAGAACACTGACTCTTCTTACTGTATATGCTTTGAACCATTCCTGTGACACTAGTTATAGATTCCGATGCTTCACTTCATTTTTACTGTATCCCTCTGCCCTTCTTATTGACGATCAAACACAGAAAATTGATCGGAATTGAATACAAAAGGCACAATGCCGACTCAAGTACAAGAAGACTGGCTCTTCTTAATGTCTATGTTTTGAACCATTCCTGTGACACTAGTTATTGATTCCGATGCTTCACTTCAAGTTGACTGTATCCCTTTCACCTTCTTATGTACGATGAAACACAGAAATTGAATCTTAATTAAATACAAAAGGCGCAATACCGACTTAAGTACAAGAAGACTGACTCTTCTTACTGCCTATGTTTTGAACCATTCCTGTGACACTAGTTATAGATTCCGATGCTTCACTTCAGGTTTACTGTACCCAGCTGACCTTCTTATTTACGATGAAACACAGAAATTGCATCATAACTAAATACGAAAGGCACAATGCCGACTTCAGTACAAGAACACTGACTCTTCTTACTGTCTATGGTTAGAACCATTCCTGTGCCACTAGTTATAGATTCCGATGCTTAACTTCTGGTTTACTGTATCCCTCTGACCTTCTTATTGACGATGAAACACAGAAATTGCATCTTAATTAAATACAAAAGGCACAATGCCGACTTCAGTACAAGAACACTGACTCTTCTTACTGTCAATGGTTTGAACCATTCCTGTAACACTAGTTATAGATTCCGATGCTTCACTTCAGGTTTACTGTATCCCTCTGACCTTCTTACTGACGATCAAACACAGAAATTTCATCGGTATTAATTACAAAAGGCGCAATGCGCGACTTAAGTACAAAAAAACTGACTCTTCTCACTGCTTATGTTTTGAACCATTCCTGTGACACTAGTTAAAGATTCCGATGCTTCACTTCAGGTTTACTGTATCCCTGTGACCTTCTTATTGACGATGAATCACAGAAATTGCATCGGAATGAAATACAAAAGTCACAGTGCCGACTTAAGTACAAGAAAACTGACTCTTCTTACTGTCTATGCTTTGAACCATTCCTGTTGCACTAGCTATAGATTCCGATGCTTCACTTCATTTTTACTGTATCCCTCTGACCTTCTTATTGACGATCAAACACAGAAAATTGATCGGAATTAAATACAAAAGGCACAATGCCGACTCAAGTACAAGAAGACTGGCTCTTCTTACTGTCTATGATTTCAACCATTCCTGTGGCACTAGTTATAGATGCCGATGCTTAACTTCAGGTTCACTGTATCTAGCCGACCTTCTTATTGACGATGAAGCAAAGAAATGGCATCGGAATTGAATTCAAAAGGCACAATGCCGACTTAAGTACAAGAAGACTGACTCTTCTTACTGTCTATGTTTTGAACCATTCCTATGACACTAGATATACATTCCGATCCTTCACTCCAGTTTTACTGTATCCCTCTAGCCTTCTTATTGACGATGAAACACAGAAACTGCATTGGAATTAAATACAAAAGGCACAATGCCGACTTAAGTACAAGAAGACTGACTCTTCTTACTGTCTATGTTTTGAACCATTCCTGCGACAACAGTTATTGATTCCGATTCTTCACTTCAGGTTTACTGTATCCCTGTGACTTTGTTATTGACGATCAAACACAGAAATTTCATCGGAATTAAATACAAAATGCACAATGCCGACTCAAGAACAAGAAGACTGGCTCTTCTTATTGCCTATGTTTTGAACCATTACTGTGACACTAGTTATAGTTTCCGATGCTTCACTTCAGGTTTACTGTACCCAGTTGACCTTCTTATTGACGATGAAACACAGATATTGCATCGGCATTTTATACAAAAGGCACAATGCCGACTTAAGTACAAGAAGACTGACTCTTCTCACTGTCTATGCTTTGAACCATTCCTGTGACACTAGTTATAAATTCCGATGCTTCATTTCTGGTTTACTGTATCCCTCTGACCTTCTTATTGACGATGAAACACAGAAATTGCATCTTCATTAAATACAAAAGGCACAATGCCGACTTCAGTACAAGAACACAGACTCTTCTTACTGTGGAAAATGGAAATGAGCGTTTGGCGTCATTGGCCGGGAGGCCCCTCGCGGGGCAGGTCCGGCCGCCATATCGCAGGTCTTATTACATTCGGCGCCACATTGGGCGACCTGCACGCCGGATGGGGATGAAATGATGATGAACACAACGCAACACCCAGTCCCTGAGCCGAGAAAATCTCCGACCCAGCCGGGAATCGAACCCGGGCCCAGAGGACGGCAATCTGTCACGCTGACCACTCAGCTACTGGGGCGGACTCTTCTTACTGTCTCTGGTTTGAACTATTCCTCTGACACTAGTTATAGTTTCCGATGCTTCACTTCAGGTTTACTGTATCCCTCTGACCTTCTTATTGACGATCAAACACAGAAATTTCATCGGAATTAAATACAAAAGGCACAATGCCGACTCAAGTACAAGAAGACTGGCTCTTTTTGCTGTCTATGTTTTGAACCAATTCTGTGACACTAGTTATAGATTCCGATGCTTCACTTCAGATTTACTGTATCCCTCTGACCTTCTTATTGCCGAAGAAACACAGATATTGCATCGGAATTAAATACAAAAGGCACTATGTCGGCTTAAGTACAAGAAGACCGACCCTTCGTACTGTCTATGTTTTGAACCAATCCTGTGACACTAGTTATAGATTCCGATGCTTCACTTCAGGTTTACTGTATCCCTCTGCCCATCGTATTGACGATGAAACACAGAAATTGCATCGGAATTAAATACAAAAACCACAATGCCGACTTAAGTACAAAAAGACTGACTCTTCTTATTATCTATGTTTTGAACCATTCCAGTGACACTAGTTATAGATTCCGATGCCTCACTTCAGGATTACTGTATCCCTCTGTCCGTCTTATTGACGATGAAACACAGAAATTGCATCGGAATTAAATGCAAAAGGCACAATGCCGACTTAAGCACATGAAAACTGACTCTTCTTACTGTCCATGTTTTGAGCCATTAATGTGACACTACTTATTGATTCCGATGCTTCACTTCAGGTTTACTGTATCCCTCTGAGCTTCTTATTGACGATGAAACGCTGAAATTGCATCGGAATTATATACAAAAGGCACAATGCCGACATAAGTACAAGAAGACTGTCACTTCTTACTGTCTATGTTTTGAACCATTCCTGTGACACTAGTTATAGATTCCTATGCTTCACTTCAGGGTTACTATATCCCTTTCAGCTTCTTATTGACGATGAAACACAGAAATTGCATCTTAATTATATACAAAAAGCATAATGCCGACTTAAGTACAAGAAATCTGACTCTTCTTACTGTCTTTGTTTTGAACCATTCCTGTGACACTAGTTATAGATTCCGATGCTTCACTTCAGGTTTACTGTTTCCCTCAGACTTTCTTATTGACAGTGAAACACAGAAATTGCATCGGAATGAAATACAACAGGCACAATGCCGACTCAAGTAAATGAAGACTGTCTCTTCTTCCTCTCTATGTTTTGAACCATTCCTGTGACACTAGTTATAGATTCCTATGCTTCACTTCAGGGTTACTATATCCCTTTCAGCTTCTTATTGACGATGAAACACAGAAATTGCATCTTAATTATATACAAAAAGCATAATACCGACTTAAGTACAAGAAATCTGACTCTTCTTACTGTCCTTGTTTTAAACCATTCCTGTGACACTAGTTACAGATTCCGATGCTTCACTTCAGGTTTACTGTATCCCTCTGAGCTTATTATTGACGATGAAACACAGAAATTGCATCTTAATTAAATACAAAAGGCGCAATGCGCGACATCAGTACAAAAAAACTGACTCTACTTACTGTTTATGTTTTGAACCATTCCTGTGACACTAGTTAGAGATTCCGATGCTACACTTCATGTTTACTGTATCCCTGTGACCTTCCAATTGACGATGAATCACTGAAATTGCATCGGAATTAAATATAAAAGGCACAATGCCGAGTGAAGTACAATTAGACTGACACTTTCTATTGTCTACGATTTCAACCATTCCGCTGACACTAGTTATAGATTCCGATGCTTCACTTCAGGTTTACTGTATCTCTCAGACCTTCTTGTTGACGATGAAACACAGAAATTGCATCGGAATTAAATACAAAAGGACAATGCCGACTTCAGTACAAGAAAACTGACTCTTCTTACTGTCTATGTTTTGAACCATTCCTGTGACACTAGCTATAGATTCCGATGCTTCACTTCAGTTTTACTGTATCCCTCTGTCCTTCTTATTGACGATCAAACACAGAAATTTCATCGGAATTAAATACAAAAGGCACAATGCCGACTTAAGTACAAGAAGACTGACTCTTATTACTGTCTATGTTTTGAACCATTCCTGTGACACTAGTTATAGATTCCGATGCTTCACTTCAGGTTTACTGTATCCCTATGACCTTCTTATTGACGATCAAACACTGAAATTTCTTCGGAATTAAATACAAAACGCGAAATGCGCGAATTAAATACAAAAAAACTGACTCTTCTTACTGCTTATGTTTTGAACCATTCCTGTGACACTAGTTATAGATTCCGATGCTTCTCTTCAGGTTTACTGTATCCCTGTGACCTTCTTTTTGACGATGAATCACAGAAATTGCATCGGAATTAAATACAAAAGGCACAATGCCGACTTAAGTAGAAGAAAACTGACTCTTCTTACTGTCTATGTTTTGAACCATTCCTGTGGCACTAGCTATAGATTCCGGTGCTTCACTTCAGGATTACTGTATCCCCCTGACCTTCTTATTGACGATGAAACACAGAAATTGCATCGGAATTAAATACAAAAGGCATAATGCCGAGTGAAGTACAAGAAGACTGACTCTTTCTATTGTCTACGTTTTGAACCATTCCGGTGACACTAGTTATAGATTCCGATGCTTCACTTCAGGTTTACTGTATCCCTCAGACCTTCTTTTTGACGATGAAACACAGAAATTGCATCGGGATTAAATACAAAAGGCACAATGCCGACTCAAGCACATGAAGACTGGCTCTTTTTACTGTCTATGTTTTGAACCATTCCTGTGACACTAGTTATAGATTCCGATGCCTCACTTCAGGTTTACTGTATATCTCTGACCTTCTTATTGACGATGAAACACAGAAATCGCATCGGAATTATATACAAAAGGCACAATGCCGACTTAAGTACAAGAAGACTGACTCTTCTTACTGTCTATGCTTAGAACCTTTCCTGTGACACTAGTTATTGATTCCGATGCTTCACTTCAGGTTGACTGTATCCCTCTGACCTTCTTATTGACGATGAAACACAGAAACTGCATCGGAAATTAATACAAAAGGCACAATGCCGACTTAAGTACAAGAAGACTGACTCTTCTTACTGTCTATGTTTTGAACCATTCCTGTGACACTAGTTATTGATTCCGATGCTTCACTTCAGGTTTACTGTATCCCTCTGTCCTTCTTATTGACGATCAAACACAGAAATTTCATCGGAATTAAATACAAAAGGCACAATGCCGACTCAAGTACAAGAAGACTGGCTCTTCTTATTGCCTATGTTTTGAACCATTCCTGTGACACTAGTTACAGATTCCGAAGCTTCACTTCAGGTTTACTGTACCCAGCTGACCTTATTGACGATGACACACAGATATTGCATCGGCATTTTATACAAAAGGCACAATGCCGACTTAAGTACAAGAAGACTGACTCTTCCCACTGTATATGCTTTGAACCATTCCTGTGCCACTAGTTATAAATTCCGATGCTTCACTTCTGGTTTACTGTATCCCTCTGACCTTCGTATTGACCATGAAACACAGAAATTGCATCGGAATTAAATACAAAAAGCACAATGTCGACTTATGTTCAAAAAGACTGACTCTTCTTACTGTCTATGTTTTGAACCATTCCAGTGACACTAGTTATAGATTCCGATGCCTCACTTCACGATTACTGTATCCCTCTGACCGTCTTATTGACGATGAAACACAGAAATTGCATCGGAATTAAATACAAAAGGCACAATGCCGACTTAAGCACAAGAAACCTGACTCTTCTTACTGTCTATGTTTTGAACCATTAATGTGACACTACTTATTGATTCCGATGCTTCACTTCTCGTTTACTGTATCCCTCTGAGTTTCTTATTGACGATGAAACGCAGAAATTGCATCGGTATTATATACAAAAGGCACAATGCCGACTTAAGTACAAGAAGACTGTCTCTTCTTACTGTCTATGTTTTGAACCATTCCTGTGACACTAGTTATAGATTCCGATGCTTCACTTCAGGGTTACTGTATCCCTTTCACCTTCTTATTGACGATGAAACACAGAAATTGCATCTTAATTAAATACAAAAGGCACAATGCCGACTTAAGTACAAGAAGACTGACTCTTCTTACTGTCTTTGTTTTGAACCATTCCTGTGACACTAGTTATAGATTCCGATGCTTCACTTTAGGCGTACTGTATCGCTCTGACCTTATTATTGACGATGAAACACAGAAATTGAATCTTAATTAAATACAAAATGCACAATGAACGACTTAAGTACAAAAAAACTGACTCTTCTTACTGGTTATGTTTTGAACCATTCCTGTGACACTAGTTATAGATTCCGATGCTTCACTTCAGGTTTACTGTATCCCATGGACCTTCTTATTGACGATGAAACACAGAAATTGCATCGGAATTGAATACAAAAGGCACAATGCTTACTTAAGTACAAGAAGACTGACTCTTCTTACTGTCTATGTTTTGAACCATTCCTGTGACACTAGTTATACATTCCGATGCTTCACACCAGTTTTACTGTATCCCTCTGGCCTTCTTATTGACGATGAAGAACAGAAACTGCATCGGAATTAAATACAAAAGGCACAATGCCGACTTAAGTATAAGAAGACTGACTCTTCTTACTGTCTATGTTTTGAACCATTCCTGTGACACTAGTTATTGATTCCGATGCTTCACTTCAGGTTTACTGTATCCCTCTGTCCTTCTTATTGACGATCAAACACAGAAATTTCATCGGAATTAAATACAAAAGGCACAATGCCGACTCAGGAACAAGAAGACTGGCTCTTATTATTGCCTATGTTTTCAACCATTCCTGTGACACTAGTTATAGATTCCGAAGCTTCACTTCTGGTTTACTGTATCCAGCTGACCCTATAGACGATGAAACACAGATATTGCATCGGCATTTTATACAAAAGGCACAATGCCGACTTAAGTACAAGAAGACTGACTCTTCCCACTGTCTATGCTTTGAATCATTCCTGTGACACTAGTTATAAATTCCGATGCTACACTTCTGGTTTACTGTATACCTCTGACCTTCTTATTGACAATGAAACACAGAAATTGCATCTTAATTAAATACAAAAGGCACAATGCCGACTTCAGTACAAGAACACTGACTCTTCTTACTGTCTATGGTTTGAACTATTCCTCTGACACTAGTTATAGTTTCCGATGCTTCACTTCAGGTTTACTGTATCCCTCGGACCTTCTTATTGACGATCAAACACAGAAATTTCATCGGAATTAAATACAAAAGGCACAATGCCGACTCAAGTACAAGAAGACTCGCTCTTCTTGCTGTTAATGTTTTGAACCATTTCTGTGACACTAGTTATAGATTCCGATGCTTCACTTCAGATTTACTGTATCCCTCTGACCTTCTTATTGACGAAGAAACACAGATATTGCATCGGAATTAAATACAAAAGGCACTATGCCGACTTAAGTACAAGAAGACTGACCCTTCTTACTGTCTATGTTCTGAACCAATCCTGTGACACCAGTTATAGATTCCGATGCTTCACTTCAGGTTTACTGTATCCCTCTGACCTTCGTATTGACGATGAAACACAGAAATTGCATCGGAAATAAATACAAAAAGCACAATGCCGACTTAAGTACAAAAAGACTGACTCTTCTTACTGTCTATGTTTTGAACCATTCCAGTGACACTAGTTATAGATTCCGATGCCTCACTTCAGGATTACTGTATCCCTCTGACCGTCTTATTGACGATGAAACACAGAAATTGCATCGGAATTAAATACAAAAGGCACAATGCCGACTTAAGCACAAGAAAACTGACTCTTCTTACTGTCTATGTTTTGATCCATTAATGTGACACTACTTATTGATTCCGATGCTTCACTTCTCGTTTACTGTCTCCCTCTGAGCTTCTTATTGACGATGACACACAGAAATTGCATCTTAATTAAATACAAAAGGCACAATGCCGACTTAAGTACAAGAGGACTGACTCTTCTTACTGTCTTTGTTTTGAACCATTCCTGTGACACTAGTTATAGATTCCGATGCTTCACTTCAGGTTTACTGTATCCCTGTGACCTTCTTATTGACGATGAATCATAGAAATTGCTTCGGAATTTAATACAAAAGGCACAATGCAGACTTAAGTACAAGAAAACTGACTCTTCTTACTCTCTATGCTTTGAAGTATTCCTGTGACACTAGTTATAGATTCCGATGCTTTACTTCAGGTTTACTGTATCCCCCTGACCCTCTTATTGACGATGAAGCACAAAAATTGCATCGGAATTAAATACAAAAGGCACAATGCCGAGTGAAGTACAAGAAGACTGACTCTTTCTATTGTCTACGTTTTGAACCATTCTGGTGTCACTAGTTAAAGATTCCGATGCTTCACTTCAGGTTTACTGTATCCCTCAGACATTCTTATTGACGATAAAACACAGAAATTGCATCGGAATTAAATTCAACAGGCACAATGCCGACTCAAGTAAAAGAAGACTGTCTCTTCTTACTCTATATGTTTTGAACCATTCCTGCGAGTCTAGTTATAGTTTCCTATGCTTCACTTCAGGTTTACTGTATCCCTCTGACCATCTTATTGACGATGAAACACAGAAATTGCATCGGAATTTTATACAAAAGGCACAATGCCGGCCTAAGTAGAAGAAATCTGACTCTTCTTACTGTCTTTGTTTTGAACCATTCCTGTGAAACTAGTTATAGATTCCGATGCTTCACTTCAGGATTACTGTATCCCTCTGACTTTATTATTGACGATGAAACACAGAAATTGCATCTTAATTAAATACAAAAGGCGCAATGTGCGACTTAAGTACAAAAAAACTGACTCTTCTTACTGTTTATGTTTTGAACCATTTCTGTGACACTAGTTAGAGATTCCGATGCTTCACTTCAGGTTTACTGTATCCCTGTGACCTTCCTATTGACGATGAATCACAGAAATTGCATCGGAATTAAATACAAAAGGCACAATGACGACTTAAGTAAAAGAAAACTGACTCTTCTTACTGTCTATGTTTTGAACCATTCCTGTGACACTAGCTATAGATTCCGATGCTTCACTTCAGGTTTACTGTATCCCCCTGACCTTCTTATTGACGATGAAAAACAGAAATTGCATCGGAATTAAATACAAAAGGCACAATCCCGACTTAAGTACAAGAGGACTGACTCTTCTTACCGTCTTTGTTTTGAACCATTCCTGTGACACTAGTTATAGATTGCGATGCTTCACTTCAGGCGTACTGTATCGCTCTGACCTTATTATTGACGATGAAACACAGAAATTGAATCTTAATTAAATACAAAATGCACAATGAGCGACTTAAGTACAAAAAAACTGACTCTTCTTACTGGTTATGTTTTGAACCATTCCTGTGACACTAGTTATAGATTCCGATGCTTCACTTCAGGTTTACTGTATCCCTGTGACCTTCTTATTGACGATGAATCATAGAAATTGCATCGGAATTTAATACAAAAGGCACAATGCAGACTTAAGTACTAGAAAACTGACTCTTCTTACTGTCTATGCTTTGAAGCATTCCTGTGACACTAGTTATAGATCCGATGCTTCACTTCAGGTTTACTGTATCCCCCTGACCCTCTTATTGACGATGAAGCACAAAAATTGCATCGGAATTAAATACAAAAGGCACAATGCCGAGTGAAGTACAAGAAGACTGACTCTTTCAATTGTCTACGTTTTGAACCATTCCGGTGTCACTAGTTAAAGATTCCGATGCCTCACTTCAGGTTTACTGTATCCCTCAGACCTTCTTATTGACGATGAAACACAGAAATTGCATCGGAATGAAATACAACAGGCACAATGCCTACTCAAGTAAAAGAAGACTGTCTCTTCTTACTCTATATGTTTTGAACCATTCCTGCGACACTAGTTATAGTTTCCTATGCTTCACTTCAGGTTTACTGTATCCCTCTGACCATCTTATTGACGATGAAACACAGAAATTGCATCGGAATTTTATACAAAAGGCACAGTGCCGGCCTAAGTAGAATAAATCTGACTCTTCTTACTGTTTATGTCTTGAACCATTTCTGTGACACTAGTTAGAGATTCTGATGCTTCACTTCAGGTTTACTGTATCCCTCTGACCTTCCTATTGACGATGAATCACAGAAATTGCATCGGAATTAAATACAAAAGGCACAATGCCGACTTAAGTAAAAGAAAACTTACTCTTCTTACTGTCTATGTTTTGAACCATTCCTGTGACACTAGCTATAGATTCCGATGCTTCACTTCAGGTTTACTGTATCCCCCTGACCTTCTTATTGACGATGAAAAACAGTAATTGCATCGGAATTAAATACAAAAGGCACAATGCCGACTGAAGTACAAGAAGACTGACTCTTTCTATTGTCTACGATTTGAACCATTCCGGTGACACTAGTTACAGATTCCGATGCTTCACTTCAGGTTTACTGTATCACTCAGACCTTCTTGTTGACGATGAAACACAAAAATTGCATCGGAATTAAATACAAAAGGCATAATTCCGACTCAAGTACATGAAGACTGACTCTTCTTACTGTCTATGATTTGAACCATTCCGGTGACACTAGTTATGGATTCCGATGCTTCACTTCAGGTTTACTGTATCCCTCAGACCTTCTTATTGACGATGAAACACAGAAATTGCATCGGGATTAAATACAAAAGGCACAATGCCGACTCAAGTACATGAAGACTGGCTCTTTTTACTGTCTATGTTTTGAACCATTCCTGTGACACTAGTTATAGATTCCGATGCCTCACTTCAGGTTTACTGTATCCCTCTGACCTTCTTATTGTTGATGGAACAGAGAAATCGCATCGGAATTATATACAAAAGGCACAATGCCGACGTAAGTACAAGAAGACTGACTCATCTTACTGTCTATGCTTTGAACCTTTCCTGTGACACTAGTTATTGATTCCGATGCTTCACTTCAGGTTGACTGTAACCCTCTGACCTTCTTATTGACGATAAAACACAGAAATTGCATCTTAATTAAATACAAAAGGCACAATGCCGACTTAAGTGCAAGAAAACTGACTCTTCCTACTGTCTACGTTTTGAACCATTCCTATGACACTAGTTATAGATTCCGATGCTTCACTTCATTTTTACTGTATCCCTCTGACCTTCTTATTGACGATCAAACACAGAAAATTGATCGGAATTAAATACAAAAGGCACAATGCCGACTCAAGTACAAGAAGACTGGCTCTTCTTACTGTCTATGATTTCAACCATTCCTGTGGCACTAGTTATAGATGCCGATGCTTAACTTCAGGTTCACTGTATCCCTTGGACCTTCTTATTGACGATGAAACACAGAAATTGCATCGGAATTGAATACAAAAGGCACAATGCTTACTTAAGTACAAGAAGACTGACACTTCTTACTGTCTATGTTTTGAACCATTCCTGTGACACTAGTTATACATTCCGATGCTTCACTCCAGTTTTACTGTATCCCTCTGGCCTTCTTATTGACGATGAAACACAGAAACTGCATCGGAATTAAATACAAAAGGCACAATGCCGACTTAAGTCCAAGAAGACTGACTCTTCTTACTGTCTATGTTTTGAACCATTCCTGTGACACTAGTTATTGATTCCGATGCTTCACTTCAGGTTTACTGTAACCCTCTGTCCTTCTTATTGACGATCAAACACAGAAATTTCATCGGAATAAAATACAAAAGCCACAATGCCGACTCAAGTACAAGAAGACTGGCTCTTCTTATTGCCTATATTTTGAACCATTCCTGTGACACTAGTTATAGATTCCGAAGCTTCATTTCAGGTTTGCTGTACCCAGCTGACCTTATTGACGACGAAACACAGATATTGCATCGGCATTTTATACAAAAGGCACAATGTCGACTTAAGTACAAGAAGACTGACTCTTCCCACTGTCTATGCTTTGAACCATTCCTGTGACACTAGTTATAAATTCCGATGCTTCACTTCTGGTTTACTGTATACCTCTGACCTTCTTATTGACGATGAAACACAGAAATTCCATGTTAATTAAATACAAAGGGCACAATGCCGACTTCAGTACATGAACACTGACTCTTCTTACTGTCTATGGTTTGAACTATTCCTCTGACACTAGTCATAGTTTCCGATGCTTCACTTCAGGTTTACTGTATTCCTGTGACCTTCTTATTGACGATGAATCATAGAAATTGCATCGGAATTTAATACAAAAGGCACAATGCCGACTTAAGCACAAGAAAACTGACTCTTCTTACTGTCTATGTTTTGAACCATTAATGTGACACTACTTATTGATTCCGATGCTTCACTTCTCGTTTACTGTATCCCTCTGAGCTTCTTATTGACGATGACACACAGAAATTGCATCTTAATTAAATACAAAAGGCACAATGCCGACTTAAGTACAAGAGGACTGACTCTTCTTACTGTCTTTGTTTTGAACCATTCCTGTGAAACTAGTTATAGATTCCGATGCTTCACTTCAGGTTTACTGTATCCCTCTGACCTTATTATTGATGATGAAACACAGAAATTGCATCTTAATTAAATACGAAAGGCGCAATGTGCGACTTAAGTACAAAAAAACTGACTCTTCTTACTGTTTATGTTTTGAACCATTTCTGTGACACTAGTTAGAGATTCCGATGCTTCACTTCAGGTTTACTGTATCCCTGTGACCTTCCTATTGACGATGAATCACAGAAATTGCATCGGAATTAAATACAAAAGGCACAATGACGACTTAAGTATAAGAAAACTGACTCTTCTTACTGTCTATGATTTGAACCATTCCTGTGACACTAGCTATAGATTCCGATGCTTCACTTCAGGTTTACTGTATCCCCCTGACCTTCTTATTGACGATGAAAACGGAAATTGCATCGGAATTAAATACAAAAGGCACAATGCCGACTTAAGTACAAGAGGACTGACTCTTCTTACCGTCTTTGTTTTGAACCATTCCTGTGACACTAGTTATAGATTGCGATGCTTCACTTCAGGCGTACTGTATCGCTCTGACCTTATTATTGACGATGAAACACAGAAATTGAATCTTAATTAAATACAAAATGCACAATGAGCGACTTAAGTACAAAAAAACTGACTCTTCTTACTGGTTATGTTTTGAACCACTCCTGTGACACTAGTTATAGATTCCGATGCTTCACTTCAGGTTTACTGTATCCCTGTGACCTTCTTATTGACGATGAATCATAGAAATTGCATCGGAATTTAATACAAAAGGCACAATGCAGACTTAAGTACTAGAAAACTGACTCTTCTTACTGTCTATGCTTTGAAGCATACCTGTGACACTAGTTATAGATTCCGATGCTTCACTTCAGGTTTACTGTATCCCCCTGACCCTCTTATTGACGATGAAGCACAAAAATTGCATCGGAATTAAATACAAAAGGCACAATGCCGAGTGAAGTACAAGAAGACTGACTCTTTCTATTGTCTACGTTTTGAACCATTCCGGTGTCACTAGTTAAAGATTCCGATGCTTCACTTCAGGTTTACTGTATCCCTCAGACCTTCTTATTGACGATGAAACACAGAAATTGCATCGGAATGAAACACAACAGGCACAATGCCGACTCAAGTAAAAGAAGACTGTCTCTTCTTACTCTATATGTTTTGAACCATTCCTGCGACACTAGTTATAGTTTCCTATGCTTCACTTCAGGTTTACTGTATCCCTCTGACCATCTTATTGACGATGAAACACAGAAATTGCATCGGAATTTTATACAAAAGGCACAATGCCGGCCTAAGTAGAAGAAATCTGACTCTTCTTACTGTTTATGTCTTGAACCATTTCTGTGACACTAGTTAGAGATTCCGATGCTTCACTTCAGGTTTACTGTATCCCTCTGACCTTCCTATTGACGATGAATCACAGAAATTGCATCGGAATTAAATACAAAAGGCACAATGCCGACTTAAGTAAAAGAAAACTGACTTTTCTTACTGTCTATGTTTTGAACCATTCCTGTGACACTAGCTATAGATTCCGATGCTTCACTTCAGGTTTACTGTATCCCCCTGACCTTCTTATTGACGATGAAAAACAGTAATTGCATCGGAATTAAATACAAAAGGCACAATGCCGACTGAAGTACAAGAAGACTGACTCTTTCTATTGTCTACGATTTGAACCATTCCGGTGACACTAGTTACAGATTCCGATGCTTCACTTCAGGTTTACTGTATCACTCAGACCTTCTGGTTGACGATGAAACACAAAAATTGCATCGGAATTAAATACAAAAAGCATAATTCCGACTCAAGTACATGAAGACTGGCTCTTCTTACTGTCTATGATTTGAACCATTCCTGTGACACTAGTTATAGATTCCGATGCTTCACTTCAGGTTTACTGTATCCCTCTGATATTCTTATTGACGACAAAACACAGAAATTGCATCGGAATTAAATACAAAAGGCACAATGCCGAGTGAAGTACACGAAGACTGACTCTTTCTATTGTCTACGTTTTGAACCATTCCGGTGACACTAGTTATAGATTCCGATGCTTCACTTCAGGTTTACTGTATCCCTCAGACCTTCTTATTGACGATGAAACACAGATATTGCATCTGGATTAAATACAAAAGGCACAATGCCGACTCAAGTACATGAAGACTGGCTCTTTTTACTGTCTATGTTTTGAACCATTCCTGTGACACTAGTTATAGATTCCGATGCCTAACTTCAGGTTTACTGTATCCCTCTGACCTTCTTATTGTTGATGAAACACAGAAATCGCATCGGAATTATATACAAAAGGCACAATGCCGACGTAAGTACAAGAAGACTGACTCTTCTTACTGTCTATGCTTTGAACCTTTCCTGTGACACTAGTTATTGATTCCGATGCTTCACTTCAGGTTGACTGTAACCCTCTGACCTTCTTATTGACGATAAAACACAGAAATTGCATCTTAATTAAATACAAAAGGCACAATGCCGACTTAAGTGCAAGAAAACTGACTCTTCTCACTGTCTACGTTTTGAACCATTCCTATGACACTAGTTATAGATTCCTATGCTTCACTTCATTTTTACTGTATAGCTCTGACCTTCTTATTGACGATCAAACACAGAAAATTGATCGGAATTAAATACAAAAGGCACAATGCCGACTCAAGTACAAGAAGACTGGCTCTTCTTACTGTCTATGATTTCAACCATTCCTGTGGCACTAGTTATAGATGCCGATGCTTAACTTCAGGTTCACTGTATCCCTTGGACCTTCTTATTGCCGACGAAACACAGAAATTGCATCGGAATTGAATACAAAAGGCACAATGCTTACTTAAGTACAAGAAGACTGACTCTTCCTACTGTCTATGTTTTGAACCATTCCTGTGACACTAGTTATACATTCCGATGCTTCACTCCAGTTTTACTGTATCCCTCTGGCCTTCTTATTGACGATGAAACACAGAAACTGCATCGGAATTAAATACAAAAGGCACAATGCCGACTTAAGTCCAGGAAGACTGACTCTTCTTACTGTCTATGTTTTGAACCATTCCTGTGACACTAGTTATTGATTCCGATGCTTCACTTCAGGTTTACTGTAACCCTCTGTCCTTCTTATTGACGATCAAACACAGAAACTGCATCGGAATTAAACACAAAAGGCACAATGCCGACTTAAGTCCAAGAAGACTGACTCTTCTTACTGTCTATGTTTTGAACCATTCCAGTGACACTAGTTATAGATTCCGATGCCTCACTTCAGGATTACTGTATCCCTCTGACCGTCTTATTGACGATGAAACACAGAAATTGCATCGGAATTAAATACAAAAGGCACAATGCCGACTTAAGCACAAGCAAACTGACTCTTCTTACTGTCTATGATTTGAATCATTAATGTGACACTACTTATTGATTCCGATGCTTCACTTCTCGTTTACTGTATCCCTCTGAGCTTCTTATTGACGATGACACACAGAAATTGCATCTTAATTAAATACAAAAGGCACAATGCCGAGTGAAGTACAAGAAGACTGACTCTTTCTATTGTCTACGTTTTGAACCATTCCGCTGTCACTAGTTACAGATTCCGATGCTTCACTTCAGGTTTACTGTATCCCTCAGACCTTCTTATTGACGATGAAACACAGAAATTGCATCGGAATGAAATACAACAGGCACAATGCCGACTCAAGTAAAAGAAGACTGTCTCTTCTTACTCTATATGTTTTGAACCATTCCTGCGACACTAGTTATGGTTTCCTATGCTTCACTTCAGGTTTACTGTATCCCTCTGACCATCTTATTGACGATGAAACACAGAAATTGCATCGGAATTTTATACAAAAGGCACAATGCCGGATTAAGGTGAAGAAATCTGACTCTTCTTACTGTTTATGTTTTGAACCATTTCTGTGACACTAGTTAGAGTTTCCGATGCTTCACTTCAGGTTTACTGTATCCCTGTGACCTTCCTATTGACGATGAATCACAGAAATTGCATCGGAATTAAATACAAAAGGCACAATGCTGACTTAAGTACAAGAAAACTGACTCTTCCTACTGTCTATGTTTTTAACCATTCCTGTGACACTAGCTATAGATTCCGATGCTTCACTTCAGGTTTGCTGTATCTCCCTGACCTTCTTATTGACGATGAAAAACAGAAATTGCATCGGAATTAAATACAAAAGGCACAATGCCGAGTGAAGTACATGAAACTGACACTTTCTATTGTCTAGGATTTGAACCATTCCGGTGACACTAGTTACAGATTCCGATGCTTCACTTCAGGTTTACTGTATCACTCAGACCTTCTTGTTGACGATGAAACACAAAAATTGCATCGGAATTAAATACAAAAGGCATAATTCCGACTCAAGTACATGAAGACTGGCTCTTCTTACTGCCTATGATTTGAACCATTCCTGTGACACTAGTTATAGATTCCGATGCTTCACTTCAGGTTTACTGTATCCCTCTGATATTCTTATTGACGACAAAACACAGAAATTGCATCGGAATTATATACAAAAGGCACAATGCCGACTTGTGTACAAGAAGTCAGACTCTTCTTGCTGTCTATGCTTTGAACCTTTCCTGTGACACAAGTTATTGATTACGATGCTTCACTTCAGGTTGACTGCATCCCTCTGACCTTCTTATTGACGATGAAACACAGAAATTGCATCTTAATTAAATACAAAAGGCACAATGCCGACTTAAGTACAAGAAGACTAACTCTTCTTACTGTCTATGCTTTGAACCATTCCTATGACACTAGTTATCGATTCCGATGCTTCACTTCATTATTACTGTATCCCTCTGACCTTCTTATCGACGATCAAACACAGAAAATTGATCGCTATTAAATACAAAAGGCACAATGCCGACTCAAGTACAAGAAGACTAGCTCTTCTTACTGTCTATGATTTGAACCATTCCTGTGGCACTAGTTATAGATTCCGATGCTTCACCTCAGGATTACTGTATCCCATGAGCCTCTTGTTGACGATGAAACGCAGAAATTGCATCGGAATTATATACAAAAGGCACAATGCCGAATTAAGTACAAGAAGACTGTCTCTTCTTACTGTCTATGTTTTGAACCATTGCTGTGACACTAGTTATAGATTCCGATGCTTCACTTCAGGTGTACTGTATCCCTCTGAACTTATTATTGACGATGAAACACAGAAATTGCATCTTAACTAAATACAAAAGGCACAATGCCGACTTCAGTACAAGAACACTGACTCCTCTTAGTGTCAATGGTTTGAACCATTCCTGTGACACTAGTTATAGAATCCGATGCTTCACTTCAGGTTTACTGCATCCCTCTGACCTTCATATTGACGATCAAACACAGAAATTTCTTCGGAATTAAATACAAAACGCGAAATGCGCGAATTAAGTACAAAAAAACTGACTCTTCTTACTGCTTATGTTTTGAACCATTCCTGTGACACTAGTTATAGATTCCGATGCTTCACTTCAGGTTTACTGTATCCCTGTGACCTTCTTATTGACGATGTATCACAGATATTGCATCGGAATTAAATACAAAAGGCACAATGCCGACTTAAGTACAAGAAAACTGACTCTTCTTACTGTCTATGTTCTGAACCATTCCTGTGACACTAGTTATAGATTCCGATGCTTCACTTCAGGTTTACTGTATCCCCCTGACCTTCTTATTGACGATGAAGCACAAAAATTGCATCGGAATTAAATACAAAAGGCACAATGCCGAGTGAAGTACAAGAAGGCTGACTCTTTCTATTGTCTACGTTTTGAACCATTCCGGTGTCACTAGTTATAGATTCCGATGCTTCACTTCAGGTTTACTGTATCCCGCAGACATTCTTATTGACGATGAAACACAGAAATTGCATCGGAATGAAATACAACAGGCACAATGCCGACTCAAGTACAAGAAGACTGACTCTTCTTACTGTCTATGCTTTGAACCTTTCCTGTGACACTAGTTATTGATTCCGATGCTTCACTTCAGGTTGACTGTATCCCTCTGACCTTCTTGTTGACGATAAAACACAGAAATTGCATCCTAATTAAATACAAAAGGCACAATGCAGATTTAAGTGCAAGAAAACTGACTCTTCTTACTGTCTATGATTTGAACCTTTCCTATGACACTAGTTATAGATTTCGATGCTTCACTTCATTTTTACTGTATCCCTCTGACCTTCTTATTGACGATCAAACACAGAAAATTGATCGGAATTAAATACAAAAGGCACAATGCCGACTCAAGTACAAGAAGACTGGCTCTTCTTACTGTTTATGATTTCAACCATTCCTATGGCACTAGTTATAGATGCCGATGCTTAACTTCAGGTTCACTGTATCCCATGGACCTTCTTATTGACGATGAAACACAGAAATTGCATCGGAATTGAATACAAAAGGCACAATGCTTACTTAAGTACAAGAAGACTGACTCTTCTTACTGTCTATGTATTGAACCATTCCTGTGACACTAGTTATACATTCTGATGCTTCACACCAGTTTTACTGTATCCCTCTCGCCTTCTTATTGACGATGAAATACAGAAACTGCATCGGAATTAAATACAAAAGGCACAATGCCGACTTAAGTACAAGAAGACTGACTCTTCTTACTGTCTATGTTTAGAACCATTCCTGTGACACTAGTTATTGATTCCGATGCTTCACTTCAGGTTTACTGTATCCCTCTGTCCTTCATATTGACGATCAAACACAGAATATTCATCGGAATTAAATACAAAATGCACAATGCCGACTCAAGTACAAGAAGACTGGCTCTTCTTATTGCCTATGTTTTGAACCATTCCTGTGACACTAGTTATAGATTCCGAAGCTTCACTTCAGGTTTACTGTACCCAGCTGACCTTATTGACGATGAAACACAGATATTGCATCGGCATTTTATACAAAAGGCACAATGCCGATTTAAGTACAAGAAGACTGACTCTTCCCACTGTCTATGCTTTGAAACATTCCTGTGACACTAGTTATAAATTCCGATGCTTCACTTCTGGTTTACTGTATCCCTCTGACCTTCTTATTGACGATCAAACACAGAAATTTCATCGGAATTAAATACAAAAGGCACAATGCCGACTCAAGTACAAGAAGACTGGCCCTTCTTGCTGTTAATGTTTTGAACCATTTCTGTGACACTAGTTATAGATTCCGATGCTTCACTTCAGATTTACTGTATCCCTCTGACCTTCTTATTGACGAAGAAACACAGGTATTGCATCGGAATTAAATGCAAAAGGCACTATGCCGACATAAGTACAAGAAGACTGACCCTTCTTACTGTCTATGTTCTGAACCAATCCTGTGACACTAGTTATAGATTCCGATGCTTCACTTCAGGTTTACTGTATCCCTCTGACCTTCGTATTGACCATGAAACACAGAAATTGCATCGGAATTAAATACAAAAAGCACAATGCCGACTTAAGTACAAAAAGACTAACTCTTCTTACTGTCTATGTTTTGAACCATTCCAGTGACACTAGTTATAGATTCCGATGCCTCACTTCAGGATTACTGTATCCCTCTGACCGTCTTATTGACGATGAAACACAGAAATTGCATCGGAATTAAATATAAAAGGCACAATGCCGACTTAAGCACAAGCAAACTGACTCTTCTTACTGTCTATGTTTTGAATCATTAATGTGACACTACTTATTGATTCCGATGCTTCACTTCTCGTTTACTGTATCCCTCTGAGCTTCTTATTGACGATGACACACAGAAATTGCATCTTAATTAAATACAAAAGGCACAATGCCGAGTGAAGTACAAGAAGACTGACTCTTTCTAATGTCTACGTTTTGAACCATTCCGGTGTCACTAGTTACAGATTCCGATGCTTCACTTCAGGTTTACTGTATCCCTCAGACCTTCTTATTGACGACGAAACACAGAAATTGCATCGGAATGAAATACAACAGGCACAATGCCGACTCAAGTAAAAGAAGACTGTCTCTTCTTACTCAATATGTTTTGAACCATTCCTGCGACACTAGTTATGGTTTCCTATGCTTCAGTTCAATTTTACTGTATCCCTCTGACCATCTTATTGACGATGAAACACAGAAATTGCATCGGAATCTTATACAAAAGGCACAATGCCGGCTTAAGGAGAAGAAATCTGACTCTTCTTACTGTTTATGTATTGAACCATTTCTGTGACACTAGTTATAGATTCCGATGCTTCACTTCAGGTTTACTGTATCCCTCTGATATTCTTATTGACGACAAAACACAGAAATTGCATCGGAATTATATACAAAAGGCACAATGCCGACTTGTGTACAAGAAGTCAGACTCTTCTTGCTGTCTATGCTTTGAACCTTTCCTGTGACACAAGTTTTTGATTCCGATGCTTCACTTCAGGTTGACTGCATCCCTCTGACCTTCTTATTGACGATGAAACACAGAAATTGCATCTTAATTAAATACAAAAGGCACAATGCCGACTTAAGTACAAGAAGACTGACTCTTCTTACTGTCTATGCTTTGAACCATTCCTATGACACTAGTTATCGATTCCGATGCTTCACTTCATTATTACTGTATCCCTCTGACCTTCTTATCGACGATCAAACACAGAAAATTGATCGCTATTAAATACAAAAGGCACAATGCCGACTCAAGTACAAGAAGACTAGCTCTTCTTACTGTCTATGATTTGAACCATTCCTGTGACACTAGTTATAGATTCCGATGCTTCACCTCAGGATTACTGTATCCCATGAGCTTCTTGTTGACGATGGAACGCAGAAATTGCATCGGAATTATATACAAAAGGCACAATGCCGAGTAAAGTACAAGAAGACTGACTCTTTCTATTGTCTACGTTTTGAACCATTCCGGTGACACTAGTTATAGATTCCGATGCTTCACTTCAGGTTTACTGTATCCCTCAGACCTTCTTATTGACGATGAAACACAGAAATTGCATCGGGATTAAATACACAAGGCACAATGCCGACTCAAGTACATGAAGACTGGCTCTTTTTACTGTCTATGTTTTGAACCATTCCTGTGACACTAGTTATAGATTCCGATGCCTCACTTCAGGTTTACTGTATCCCTCTGACCTTCTTATTGACGATGAAACACAGAAATCGCATCGGAATTATATACAAAAGGCACAATGCCGACTTAAGTACAAGAAGACTGACTCTTCTTACTGTCTATGCTTTGAACCTTTCCTGTGACACTAGTTATTGATTCCGATGCTTCACTTCAGGTTGACTGTATTCCTCTGACCTTCTTATTGACGATAAAACACAGAAATTGCTTCTTAATTAAATACAAAAGGCACAATGCCGACTTAAGTGCAAGAAAACTGACTCTTCTTACTGTATATGTTTTGAACCATTCCTATGACACTAGTTATAGATTCCGAAGCTTCACTTCATTTTTACTGTATCCCTCTGCCCTTCTTATTGACGATGAAACACAGAAATTGCATCTTAATTAAATACAAAAGGCACAATGCCGGCTTCAGTACAAGAACACTGACTCTTCTTACTGTCTATGGTTTGAACTATTCCTCTGACACTAGTTGTAGTTTCCGATGCTTCACTTCAGGTTTACTGTATCCCTCTGACCTTCTTATTGACGATCAAACACAGAAATTTCATCGGAATTAAATACAAAAGGCACATTGCCGACTCAAGTCCAAAAGACTGGCTCTTCTTGCTGTTAATGTTTTGAACCATTTCTGTGACACTAGTTATAGATTCCGATGCTTCACTTCGGATTTACTGTATCCCTCTGACCTTCTTATTGACGAAGAAACACAGATATTGCATCGCAATTAAATACAAAAGGCACTATGCCGACTTAAGTACAAGAAGACTGACCCTTCTTACTGTCTATGTTTTGAACCAATCCTGTGACACTAGTTATACACTCCTGGAAATTGAAATAAGAACACTGTGAATTCATTGTCCCAGGAAGGGGAAACTTTATTGACACATTCCTGGGGCCAGATACATCACATGATCACACTGACAGAACCACAGGCACATAGACACAGGCAACAGAGCATGCAAAATGTCGGCACTAGTACAGTGTATATCCACCTTTCGCAGCAATGCAGGCTGCTGTTCTCCCATGGAGACGATCGTAGAGATGCTGGATGTAGTCCTGTTGAACGGCTTGCCATGCCATTTCCACCTGGCGCCTCAGTTGGACCAGCGTTCGTGCTGCACGTGCAGACCGCGTGAGACGACGCTTCATCCAGTCCCAAACATGCTCAATGGGGGACAGATCCGGAGATCTTGCTGGCCAGGGTAGTTGACTTACACCTTCTAGAGCACGTTGGGTGGCACGGGATACATGCGGACGAGCATTGTCCTGTTGGAACAGCAAGTTCCCTTGCCGGTCTAGGAATGGTAGAACGATGGGTTCGATGACGGTTTGGATGTACCGTGCACTATTCAGTGTCCCCTCGACGATCACCAGTGGTGTACGGCCAGTGTAGGAGATCGCTCCCTACACCATGATGCCGGGTGTTGGCCCTGTGTGCCTCGGTCGTATGTAGTCCTGATTGTGGCGCTCACCTGCACGGCGCCAAACACGCATACGACCATCATTGGCACCAAGGCAGAAGCGACTCTCATCGCTGAAGACGACACGTCTCCATTCGTCCCTCCATTCACGCCTGTCGCGACACCACTGGAGGCTGGCTGCACGATGTTGGGGCGTGAGCGGAAGACGGCCTAACGGTGTGCGGGACCGTAGCCCAGCTTCATGGAGACGGTCGCGAATGGTCCTCGCCGATACCCCAGGAGCAACAGTGTCCCTAATTTACTGGGAAGTGGCGGTGCGGTCCCCTACGGCACTGCGTAGGATCCTACGGTCTTGGCGTGCATCCGTGCGTCGCTGCGGTCCGGTCCCAGGTCGACGGGCACGTGCACCTTCCGCCGACCACTGGCGACAACATCGATGTACTGTGGAGACCTCACGCCCCACGTGTTGAGCAATTCGGCGGTACGTCCACCCGGCCTCCCGCATGCCCAGTATACGCCCTCGCTCAAAGTTCGTCAACTGCACATACGGTTCACGTCCACGCTGTCGCGGCATGCTACCAGTGTTAAAGACTGCGATGGAGCTCCGTATGCCACGGCAAACTGGCTGACACTGACGGCGGCGGTGCACAAATGCTGTGCAGCTAGCGCCATTCGACGGCCAACACCGCGGTTCCTGGTGTGTCTGCTGTGCCGTGCGTGTGATCATTGCTTGTACAGCCCTCTCGCAGTGTCCGGAGCAAGTATGGTGGGTCTGACACACCGGTATCAATGTGTTCTTTTTTCCATTTCCAGGAGTGTAGATTCCGATGCTTCACTTCAGGTTTACAGTATCCCTCTGACCTTCGTATTGACCATGAAACACAGAAATTGCATCGGAATTAAATACAAAAAGCACAATGCCGACTTAAGTACAAAAAGACTGACTCTTCTTACTGTCTATGTTTTGAACCATTCCAGTGACACTAGTTATAGATTCCGATGCCTCACTTCAGGATTACTGTATCCCTCTGACCGTCTTATTGACGATGAAACACAGAAATTGCATCGGAATTACATACAAAAGGCACAATGCCGACTTAAGCACAAGAAAACTGACTCTTCTTACTGTCTACGTTTTGAACCATTAATGTGGCACTACTTATTGATTCCGATGCTTCACTTCTCGTTTACTGTATCCCTCTGAGTTTCTTATTGACGATGAAACGCAGAAATTGCATCGGAATTATATACAAAAGGCACAATGCCGACTTAAGTACAAGAAGACTGTCTCTTCTTACTGTCTATGTTTTGAACCATTCCTGTGACACTAGTTATAGATTCCGATGCTTCACTTCAGGGTTACTGTATCCCTTTCACCTTCTTATTGACGAAGAAACACAGAAATTGCATCTTAATTAAATACAAAATGCACAATGAGCGACTTAAGTACAAAAAAACTGACTCTTCTTACTGGTTATGTTTTGAACCATTCCTGTGACACTAGTTATAGATTCCGATGCTTCACTTCAGGGTTACTGTATCCCTTTCACCTTCTTATTGACGAAGAAACACAGAAATTGCATCTTAATTAAATACAAAATGCACAATGAGCGACTTAAGTACAAAAAAACTGACTCTTCTTACTGTCTTTGTTTTGAACCATTCCTGTGCCACTAGTTACAGATTCCGATGCTTCACTTCAGGCGTACTGTATCGCTCTGACCTTATTATTGACGATTAAACACAGAAATTGAATCTTAATTAAATACAAAATGCACAATGAGCGACTTAAGTACAAAAAAACTGACTCTTCTTACTGGTTATGTTTTGAACCATTCCTGTGACACTAGTTATAGATTCCGATGCTTCACTTCAGGTTTACTGTATCCCTGTGACCTTCTTATTGACGATGAATCATAGAAATTGCATCGGAATTTAATACAAAAGGCACAATGCAGACTTAAGTACAAGAAAACTGACTCTTCTTACTGTCTATGTTTTGAACCATTCCTGTGACACTAGTTATAGATTCCGATGCTTCAATTCAGGTTTACTGTATCCCCCTGACCTTCTTATTGACGATGAAGCACAAAAATTGCATCGGAATTAAATACAAAAGGCACAATGCCGAGTGAAGTACAAGAAGAGTGACTCTTTCTATTGTCTACGTTTTGAACCATTCCGGTGTCACTAGTTATAGATTCCGATGCTTCACTTCAGGTTTACTGTATCCCTCTGACCTTCTTATTGACGATCATACACAGAAAATTGATCGGAATTAAATACAAAAGGCACAATGCCGACTCAAGTACAAGAAGACTGGCTCTTCTTACTGTCTATGATTTCAACCATTCCTGTGGCACTAGTTATAGATGCCGATGCTTAACTTCAGGTTCACTGTATCCCTTGGACCTTCTTATTGACGATGAAACACAGAAATTGCATCGGAATTGAATACAAAAGGCACAATGCAGACTTAAGTACAAGAAAACTGACTCTTCTTACTGTCTATGTTTTGAACCATTCCTGTGACACTAGTTATACATTCCGATGCTTCACACCAGTTTTACTGTATCCCTCTGGCCTTCTTATTGACGATGAAACACAGAAACTGCATCGGAATTAAATACAAAAGGCACAATGCCGACTTAAGTACAAGAAGACTGACTCTTCTTACTGTCTATGTTTTGAACCATTCCAGTGAAACTATTTATAGATTCCAATGCTTCACTTCAGGTTTACTGTATCTCTCTGTCCTTCTTATTGACGATCAAACACAGAAATTTCATCGGAATTAAGTACAAAAGGCACAATGCCGAATTAAGTACAAGAAGACTGGCTCTTCTTATTGCCTATGTTTTGAACCATTCCTGTGACACTAGTTATAGATTCCGAAGCTTCACTTCAGGTTTACTGTACCCAGCTGACCTTATTGACGATGAAACACAGATATTGCATCGGCATTTTATACAAAAGGCACAATGCCGACTTAAGTACAAGAAGACTGACTCTTCTTACTGTCTATGGTTTGAACTATTCCTCTGACACTAGTTATTGTTTCCGATGCTTCACTTCAGGTTTACTGTATCCCTCTGACCTTCTTATTGACGATCAAACACAGAAATTTCATCGGAATTAAATACAAAATGCACAATGCCGACTCAAGTACAAGAAGACTGGCTGTTCTTGCTGTTAATGTTTTGAACCATTTCTGTGACACTAGTTATAGATTCCAATGCTTCACTTCAGGTTTACTGTATCCCTCTGACCTTCGTATTGACGATGAAACACAGAAATTGCATCGGAATTTTATACAAAAGGCACAATGCCGACTCAAGTACATGAAGACTGGCTCTTCTTAATGTCTATGTTTTGAACCATTCCTGTGACAGTAGTTATAGATTCCGATGCTTCACTTCAGGTTTACTGTATCCCTCTGATATTCTTATTGACGACGAAACACAGAAATTGCATCGGAATTATATACAAAAGGCACAATGCCGACTTAAGTACAAGAAGTCAGACTCTTCTTACTGTCTATGCTTTGAACCTTTCCTGTGACACAAGTTATTGATTCCGATGCTTCACTTCAGGTTGACTGTATCCCTCTGACCTTCTTATTGACGATAAAACACAGAAATTGCATCTTAATTAAATACAAAAGGCATAATGCCGACTTAAGTGCAAGAGGACTGACTCTTCTTACTGTCTATGCTTTGAACCATTCCTATGACACTAGTTATCGATTCCGATGCTTCACTTCAGATTTACTGTATCCCCCTGACCGTCGTATTGACGATTAACACAGAAACTGCATCGGGATAAATACAAAAGGCACATTGCCGATTTAAGTACAAGAAGACTGACTCTTCTTCGTGTCTATGCTTTGAACCATTCCTGTGACAGTAGTTATGGATTCTGATGCTTCACTCCAGGTTTACTGTATCCCTTGGACCTTCTTATTTACGATGAAACACAGAAATAGCATCGGAATTAAAACAAAAGGTACAATGCCGACTTAAGTACAAGATGACTGACTCTTCTTACTGACTATGATTTGAACCATTCCTGTGACACTAGTTATAGATTCCGATGCTTCACTTCCGGTTTACTGTATCCCTTGGACCTTCTTATTGACGATGAAACACAGAAATTGTATCGGAATCAAATACAAAAGGCACAATGCCGACTTAAGTACAAGAAGACTGACTCTTCCTACTGTCTATGTATTCAACCATTCCTGTGACACTAGTTCCGATGCTTCACTCCAGGTTTACTGTATCCCTTGGACCTTCTTATTGACAATGAAACACAGACATTGCATCGGAATTAAATACAAAAGGCACAATGCCGACTTAAGTACAAGAAGACTGACTCTTCCTACTGTCTATGTTTTGAACCATTCCTGTTACACTAGTTATAGATTCCGATGCTTCACTCCAGGTTTACTGTATCCCTTGGACCTTCTTATTGACGATGAAACACTGAAATTGCATCGGAATTAAATACAAAAGGCGCAATGCCGACTTATGTACAAGAAGACTGACTCTTCTTACTGACTATGATGGGAACCATTCCTGTGAAACTAGTTATAGATTCCGACGCTTCACTACAGGTTTACTGTATCCCTTGGACCTTCTTATTGACGATGAAACACAGAAATTGCATCGGAATTAAATACAAAAAGCACAATGCCGACTTAAGTACAAGAAGACTGACTCTTCTTACTGTCTATGTTTGAACCATTCCTATGACACATAGTTATAGATTCCGATGCTTCACATCAGGTTTACTGTATCCCTCAGACCTTCATATTGACGATGAAACACAGAAGTTGCATCGGAATAAAATACAAACGGCACAATGCAGACTTATGTACAAGAAGACTGACTCTTCCTACTGCCTATGTTTTGAACCATTCCTGTGACACTAGTTATAGATTCCGATGCTTCACTCCCGGTTTACTGTATCCCTTGGACCTTCTTATTGACGATGAAACACAGAAATTGCATCGGAATTAAATACAAAAAGCACAATGCCGACTTAAGATCAAGAAGACGGGCTCTTCTTACCGTCTATGTTTTGTACCTTTCCTGTGAGACCAGTTTTAGATTACGATGCTTCACTTCAGGTTTACTGTATCCATTGGGCCTTCTTATTGACGATGAAACACAGAAATTGCATCGGAATTAAATACAAAAGGCACAATGCCGACTTAAGTACAAGGAAACTGACTCTTCCTACTGTCTATGTTTTTAACCATTCCTGTGACACTAGCTATAGATTCCGATGCTTCACTTCAGGTTTGCTGTATCCCCCTGACCTTCTTATTGACGATGAAAAACAGAAATTGCATCGGAATTAAATACAAAAGGCACAATGCCGAGTGAAGTACAAGAAACTGACACTTTCTATTGTCTACGATTTGAACCATTCCGGTGACACTAGTTACAGATTCCGATGCTTCACTTCAGGTTTACTGTATCACTCAGACCTTCTTAATGACGATGAAACACAAAAATTGCATCGGAATTAAATACAAAAGGCATAATTCCGACTCAAGTACATGAAGACTGGCTCTTCTTACTGCCTATGATTTGAGCCATTCCTGTGACACTAGTTATAGATTCCGATGCTTCACTTCAGGTTTACTGTATCCCTCTGATATTCTTATTGACGACAAAACACAGAAATTGCATCGGAATTATATACAAAAGGCACAATGCCGACTTGAGTGCAAGAAGTCAGACTCTTCTTACTGTCTATGCTTTGAACCTTTCCTGTGACACAAGTTATTGATTCCGATGCTTCACTTCAGGTTGACTGCATCCCTCTGACCTCCTTATTGACGATGAAACACAGAAATTGCATCTTAATTAAATACAAAAGGCACAATGCCGACTTAAGTACAAGAAGACTGACTCTTCTTACTGTCTATGCTTTGAACCATTCCTATGACACTAGTTATCGATTCCGATGCTTCACTTCATTATTACTGTATCCCTCTGACCTTCTTATCGACGATCAAAGACAGAAATTTGATCGCTATTAAATACAAAAGGCACAATGCCGACTCAAGTACAAGAAGACTAGCTCTTCTTACTGTCAATGATTTGAACCATTCCTGTGACACTAGTTATAGATTCCGATGCTTCACCTCAGGATTACTGTATAACATGAGCTTCTTGTTGACGTTGAAACGCAGAAATTGCATCGGAATTATATACAAAAGGCACAATGCCGACTTAAGTACAAGAAGACTGACTCTTCTTACTGTCTATGTTTTGAACCATTGCTGTGACACTAGTTATAGATTCCGATGCTTCACTTCAGGTGTGCTGTATCCCTCTGAACTTAATATTGACGATGAAACACAGAAATTGCATCTTAATTAAATACAAAAGGCACAATGCCGACTTCAGTACAAGAACACTGACTCCTCTTAGTGTCAATGGTTTGAACCTTTCCTGTGACACTAGTTATAGAATCCGATGCTTCACTTCAGGTATACTGTATCCCTCTGACCTTCTTATTGACGATCAAACACAGAAATTTCTTCGGAATGAAATACAAAACGCGAAATGCGCGAATTAAGTACAAAAAAACTGACTCTTCTTACTGCTTATGTTTTGAACCATTCCTGTGACACTAGTTATAGATTCTGATGCTTCACTTCAGGTTTACTGTATCCCTGTGACCTTCTTATTGACGATGTATCACAGATATTGCATCGGAATTAAATACAAAAGGCACAATGCCGACTTAAGTACAAGAAAACTGACTCTTCTTACTGTCTATGTATGAACCTTTCCTGTGGCGCTAGCTATAGATTCCGGTGCTTCACTTCAGGTTTACTGTATCCCCCTGACCTTCTTATTGACGATGAAACACAGAAATTGCATCGTAATTAAATACAAAAGGCACAATGCCGAGTAAAGTACAAGAAGACTGACTCTTTCTATTGTCTACGTTTTGAACCATTCCGGTGACACTAGTTATAGATTCCGATGCTTCACTTCAGGTTTACTGTATCCCTCAGACCTTCTTATTGACGATGAAACACAGAAATTGCATCGGGATTAAATACACAAGGCACAATGCCGACTCAAGTACATGAAGACTGGCTCTTTTTACTGTCTATGTTTTGAACCATTCCTGTGACACTAGTTATAGATTCCGAAGCCTCACTTCAGGTTTACTGTATCCCTCTGACCTTCTTATTGACGATGAAACACAGAAATCGCATCGGAATTATATACAAAAGGCACAATGCCGACTTATGTACAAGAAGATTGACTCTTCTTACTGTCTATGCTTTGAACCTTTCCTGTGACACTAGTTATTGATTCCGATGCTTCACTTCAGGTTGACTGTATCCCTCTGACCTTCTTATTGACGATAAAACACAGAAATTGCTTCTTAATTAAATACAAAAGGCATAATGCCGACTTAAGTGCAAGAAAACTGACTCTTCTTACTGTCTATGTTTTGAACCATTCCTATGACACTAGTTATAGAATCCGATGCTTCACTTCATTTTTACTGTATCTCTGCCCTTCTTATTGACGATGAAACACAGAAATTGCATCGGAATTGAATACAAAAGGCACAATGCTTACTTAAGTACAAGAAGACTGACTCTTCTTACTGTCTATGTTTTGAACCATTCCTGTGACACTAGTTATACATTCCGATGCTTCACTCCAGTTTTACTGTATCCCTCTGGCCTTCTTATTGACGATGAAACACAGAAACTGCATCGGAATTAAATACAAAAGCCACAATGCCGACTTAAGTACAAGAAGACTGACTCTTCTTACTGACTATGATTTGAACCATTCCTGTGACACTAGTTATAGATTCCGATGATTCAATTCAGGTTTACTGTATCCCTCTGTCCTTCTTATTGACGATCAAGCACAGAAATTTCATCGGAATTAAATACAAAAGGCACAATGCCGATTCAAGTACAAGAAGACTGGCTCTTCTTATTGCCTATAATTTGAACCATTCCTGTGACACTAGTTATAGATTCCGAAGCTTCACTTCAGGTTTACTGTACCCAGCTGACCTTATTGACGATGAAACACAGATATTGCATCGGCATTTTATACAAAAGGCACAATGCCGACTTAAGTACAAGAAGACTGACTCTTCCCACTGTCTATGCTTTGAACCATTCCTGTGACACTAGTTATAAATTCCGATGCTTCACTTCTGGTTTACTGTATACCTCTTACCTTCTTATTGACGATGAAACACAGAAATTGCATCTTAATTAAATACAAAAGGCACAATGCCGGCTTCAGTACAAGAACACCGACTCTTCTTACTGTCTATGGTTTGAACTATTCCTCTAACACTAGTTGTAGTTTCCGATGCTTCACTTCAGGTTTACTGTATCCCTCTGACCTTCTTATTGACGATCAAACACAGAAATTTCATCGGAATTAAATACAAAAGGCACATTGCCGACTCAAGTCCAAAAGACTGGCTCTTCTTGCTGTTAATGTTTTGAACCATTTCTGTGACACTAGTTATAGATTCCGATGCTTCACTTCGGATTTACTGTATCCCTCTGACCTTCTTATTGACGAAGAAACACAGATATTGCATCGGAATTAAATACAAAAGGCACTATGCCGACTTAAGTACAAGAAGACTGACCCCTCTTACTGTCTATGTTTTGAACCAATCCTGTGACACTAGTTATACACTCCTGGAAATTGAAATAAGAACACTGTGAATTCTTTGTCCCAGGAAGGGGAAACTTTATTGACACATTCCTGGGGCCAGATACATTACATGATCACACTGACAGAACCACAGGCACATAGACACAGGCAACAGAGCATGCAAAATGTCGGCACTAGTACAGTGTATATCCACCTTTCGCAGCAATGCAGGCTGCTGTTCTCCCATGGAGACGATCGTAGAGATGCTGGATGTAGTCCTGTTGAACGGCTTGCCATGCCATTTCCACCTGGCGCCTCAGTTGGACCAGCGTTCGTGCTGGACGTGCAGACCGCGTGAGACGACGCTTCATCCAGTCCCAAACATGCTCAATGGGGGACAGATCCGGAGATCTTGCTGGCCAGGGTAGTTGACTTACACCTTCTAGAGCACGTTGGGTGGCACGGGATACATGCGGACGAGCATTGTCCTGTTGGAACAGCAAGTTCCCTTGCCGGTCTAGGAATGGTAGAACGATGGGTTCGATGACGGTTTGGATGTACCGTGCACTATTCAGTGTCCCCTCGACGATCACCAGTGGTGTACGGCCAGTGTAGGAGATCGCTCCCTACACCATGATGCCGGGTGTTGGCCCTGTGTGCCTCGGTCGTATGTAGTCCTGATTGTGGCGCTCACCTGCACGGCGCCAAACACGCATACGACCATCATTGGCACCAAGGCAGAAGCGACTCTCATCGCTGAAGACGACACGTCTCCATTCGTCCCTCCATTCACGCCTGTCGCGACACCACTGGAGGCGGGCTGCACGATGTTGGGGCGTGAGCGGAAGACGGCCTAACGGTGTGCGGGACCGTAGCCCAGCCTCATGGAGACGGTCGCGAATGGTCCTCGCCGATACCTCAGGAGCAACAGTGTCCCTAATTTACTGGGAAGTGGCGGTGCGGTCCCCTACGGCACTGCGTAGGATCCTACGGTCTTGGCGTGCATCCGTGCGTCGCTGCGGTCCGGTCCCAGGTCGACGGGCACGTGCACCTTCCGCCGACCACTGGCGACAACATCGATGTACTGTGGAGACCTCACGCCCCACGTGTTGAGCAATTCGGCGGTACGTCCACCCGGCCTCCCGCATGCCCAGTATACGCCCTCGCTCAAAGTTCGTCAACTGCACATACGGTTCACGTCCACGCTGTCGCGGCATGCTACCAGTGTTAAAGACTGCGATGGAGCTCCGTATGCCACGCAAACTGGCTGACACTGACGGCGGCGGTGCACAAATGCTGGGCAGCTAGCGCCATTCGACGGCCAACACCGCGGTTCCTGGTGTGTCTGCTGTGCCGTGCGTGTGATCATTGCTTGTACAGCCCTCTCGCAGTGTCCGGAGCAAGTATGGTGGGTATGACACACCGGTATCAATGTGTTCTTTTTTCCATTTCCAGGAGTGTAGATTCCGATGCTTCACTTCAGGTTTACTGTATCCCTCTGACCTTCGTATTGACCATGAAACACAGAAATTGCATCGGAATTAAATACAAAAAGCACAATGCCGACTTAAGTACAAAAAGACTGACTCTTCTTACTGTCTATGTTTTGAACCATTCCAGTGACACTAGTTATAGATTCCGATGCCTCACTTCAGGATTACTGTATCCCTCTGACCGTCTTATTGACGATGAAACACAGAAATTGCATCGGAATTACATACAAAAGGCACAATGCCGACTTAAGCACAAGAAAACTGACTCTTCTTACTGTCTATGTTTTGAACCATTAATGTGGCACTACTTATTGATTCCGATGCTTCACTTCTCGTTTACTGTATCCCTCTGAGCTTCTTATTGACGATGAAACGCAGAAATTGCATCGGAATTATATACAAAAGGCACAATGCCGACTTAAGTACAAGAAGACTTTCTCTTCTTACTGTCTATGTTTTGAACCATTCCTGTGACACTAGTTATAGATTCCGATGCTTCACTTCAGGGTTACTGTATCCCTTTCACCTTCTTATTGACGAAGAAACACAGAAATTGCATCTTAATTAAATACAAAAGGCACAATGCCGACTTAAGTACAAGAAGACTGACTCTTCTTACTGTCTTTGTTTTGAACCATTCCTGTGCCACTAGTTACAGATTCCGATGCTTCACTTCAGACGTACTGTATCGCTCTGACCTTATTATTGACGATGAAACACAGAAATTGAATCTTAATTAAATACAAAATGCACAATGAGCGACTTAAGTACAAAAAAACTGACTCTTCTTACTGGTTATGTTTTGAACCATTCCTGTGACACTAGTTATAGATTCCGATGCTTCACTTCAGGTTTACTGTATCCCTGTGACCTTCTTATTGACGATGAATCATAGAAATTGCATCGGAATTTAATACAAAAGGCACAATGCAGACTTAAGTACAAGAAAACTGACTCTTCTTACCGTCTATGTTTGAACCATACCTGTGACACTAGTTATAGATTCCGATGCTTCAATTCAGGTTTACTGTATCCCCCTGACCTTCTTATTGACGATGAAGCACAAAAATTGCATCGGAATTAAATACAAAAGGCACAATGCCGAGTGAAGTACAAGAAGACTGACTCTTACTATTGTCTACGTTTTGAACCATTCTGGTGTCACTAGTTATAGATTCCGATGCTTCACTTCAGGTTTACTGTATCCCTCAGACCTTCTTATTGACGATGAAACACAGAAATTGCATCGGAATGAAATACAACAGGCACAATGCCGACTCAAGTGCAAGAGGACTGACTCTTCTTACTGTCTATGCTGTGAACCTTTCCTGTGACACTAGTTATTGATTCCGATGCTTCACTTCAGGTTGACTGTATCCCTCTGACCTTCTTATTGACGATAAAACACAGAAATTGCATCTTAATTAAATACAAAAGGCACAATGCCAACTTAAGTGCAAGAAAACTGACTCTTCTTACTGTCTATGATTTGAACCATTCCTATGACACTAGTTATAGATTCCGATGCTTCACTTCATTTTTACTGTATCCCTCTGACCTTCTTATTGACGATCATACACAGAAAATTGATCGGAATTAAATACAAAAGGCACAATGCCGACTCAAGTACAAGAAGACTGGCTCTTCTTACTGTCTATGATTTCAACCATTCCTGTGGCACTAGTTATAGATGCCGATGCTTAACTTCAGGTTCACTGTATCCCTTGGACCTTCTTATTGGCGATGAAACACAGAAATTGCATCGGAATTGAATACAAAAGGCACAATGCTTACTTAAGTACAAGAAGACTGACTCTTCTTACTGTCTATGTTTTGAACCATTCCTATGACACTAGTTATACATTCCGATGCTTCACACCAGTTTTACTGTATCCCTCTGGCCTTCTTATTGACGATGAAACACAGAAACTGCTTCGGAATTAAATACAAAAGGCACAATGCCGACTTAAGTACAAGAAGACTGACTCTTCTTACTGTCTATGTTTTGAACCATTCCAGTGACACTAGTTATAGATTCCGATGCCTCACTTCAGGATTACTGTATCCCTCTGACCGTCTTATTGACGATGAAACACAGAAATTGCATCGGAATTACATACAAAAGGCACAATGCCGACTTAAGCACAAGAAAACTGACTCTTCTTACTGTCTATGTTTTGAACCATTAATGTGGCACTACTTATTGATTCCGATGCTTCACTTCTCGTTTACTGTATCCCTCTGAGCTTCTTATTGACGATGAAACGCAGAAGTTGCATCGGAATTATATACAAAAGGCACAATGCCGACTTAAGTACAAGAAGACTGTCTCTTCTTACTGTCTATGTTTTGAACCATTCCTGTGACACTAATTATAGATTCCGATGCTTCACTTCAGGGTTACTGTATCCCTTTCACCTTCTTATTGACGAAGAAACACAGAAATTGCATCTTAATTAAATACAAAAGGCACAATGCCGACTTAACTACAAGAAGACTGACTCTTCTTACTGTCTTTGTTTTGAACCATTCCTGTGCCACTAGTTACAGATTCCGATGCTTCACTTCAGGCGTACTGTATCGCTCTGACCTTATTATTGACGATGAAACACAGAAATTGAATCTTAATTAAATACAAAATGCACAATGAGCGACTTAAGTACAAAAAAACTGACTCTTCTTACTGGTTATGTTTTGAACCATTCCTGTGACACTAGTTATAGATTCCGATGCTTCACTTCAGGTTTACTGTATCCCTGTGACCTTCTTATTGACGATGAATCATAGAAATTGCATCGGAATTTAATACAAAAGGCACAATGCAGACTTAAGTACAAGAAAACTGACTCTTCTTACCGTCTATGTTTTGAACCATACCTGTGACACTAGTTATAGATTCCGATGCTTCAATTCAGGTTTACTGTATCCCCCTGACCTTCTTATTGACGATGAAGCACAAAAATTGCATCGGAATTAAATACAAAAGGCACAATGCCGAGTGAAGTACAAGAAGACTGACTCTTTCTATTGTCTACGTTTTGAACCATTCCGATGTCACTAGTTATAGATTCCGATGCTTCACTTCAGGTTTACTGTATCCCTCAGACCTTCTTATTGACGATGAAACACAGAAATTGCATCTTAATTAAATACACAAGGCACAATGCCGACTTCAGTACAAGAACACTGACTCCTCTTACTGTCTATGGTTAGAACCATTCCTGTGCCACTAGTTATAGATTCCGATGCTTCACTTCAGGATTACTGTACCATTCTGACCTTCTTATTGACGATGAAACACAGAAATTGCATCGGAATTAAACACAAAAGGCACAATGCCGACTCAAGCATAAGAAGACTGGCTACTCATACTGTCTATGTTATGAACCATTCCTGTGACACTAGTTATAGATTCCGATGCTTCACTTCAGGTTTACTGTACCACTCTGACCTTCCTATTAACGATGAAACACAGAAATTGCATCGGAATTAAATACAAAAGGCACAATGCCGACTTAAGTACAAAAAGACTGACTCTTCTTACTGTCTACGTTTTGAACCATTCCTGTGACACTAGTTATAGTTTCCGATGCTTCACTTCAGGTTTACTGTATCCCTCTGACCTTCTTATTGACGATCAAACACAGAAATTTCATCGGAATTAAATACCAAAGGCACAATGCCGACTCAAGTACAAGAAGACTGGCTCTTCTTGCTGTTAATGTTTTGAACCATTTCTGTGACACTAGTTATAGATTCCAATGCTTCACTTCAGGTTTACTGTATCCCTCTGACCTTCGTATTGACCATGAAACACAGAAATTGAATCTTAAATAAATACAAAATGCACAATGAGCGAATTAAGTACAAAGAAACTGACTCTTTTTACTGGTTATGTTTTGAACCATTCCTGTGACACTAGTTATAGATTCCGATGCTTCACTTCAGGTTTACTGTATCCCTGTGACCTTCTTATTGACGATGCATCACAGAAATTGCATCGGAATTAAATACAAAAGGCACAATGCCGACTTTAGTACAAGAAAACTGACTCTTCTCACTGTCTATGCTTTGAACCATTAATGTGACACTAGTTATAGATTCCGATGCTTCACTTCAGGTTTACTGTATCCCTCTGACCTTCTTATTGACGATGAAACCCAGAGATTGCATCGGAATTAAATACAAAAGGCACAATGACGACTCAGGAACAAGAAGTCTGGCTCCTCTTACTGTCTATGTTTTGAACCTTTTCTGTGAGTCCGGTTATAGATTCCGATGCTGCACTTCAGGTTTACTGTCCCTTGGACCTTCTTATTGACGACAAAACACAGAAATTGCATCGGAATTAAATACAAAAGGCATAATTCCGACTTAAGTACAAGAAAACAGACTCTTCTTAATAAGTATGTTTTGAACCATTCCTGTGACACTAGTTATAGATTCTGATGCTTCACTTCAAGTTTACTGTATCCAGCTGACCTTCTTATTGACGATGAAACACAGAAATTGCATCGGAATTAAATGCAAATGGCACAATGCCAACTTAAGTACAAGAAGACTGACTCTTCATACTGTCTATGTTTTTAACAATTCCTGTGACACTAGTTATAGATTCCGATGCTTCACTTCAGATTTACTGTATCCCCCTGACCGTCGTATTGACGATTAACACACAAACTGCATCGGGATTAAATACAAAAGGCACATTGCCTACTTAAGTACAAGAAGACTGGCTCTTCTTCCTGTCTATGCTTTGAACCATTCCTGTGACAGTAGTTATAGATTCTGATGCCTCACTCCAGGTTTAGTGTATCCCTTGGACCTTCTTATTTACGATGAAACACAGAAATAGCATCGGAATTAAAACAAAAGGTACAATGCCGACTTAAGTACAAGATGACTGACTCTTCTTACTGACTATGATTTGAACCATTCCTGTGACACTAGTTATAGATTCCGATGCTTCACTCCAGGTTTACTGTATCCCTTGGACCTTCTTATTGACGATGAAACACAGAAATTGTATCGGAATCAAATACAAAAGGCACAATGCCGACTTAAGTACAAGAAGACTGACTTTTCCTACTGTCTATGTATTCAACCATTCCTGTTACACTAGTTATAGATTCCGATGCTTCACTCCAGGTTTACTGTATCCCTTGGACCTTCTTATTGACGATGAAACACTGAAATTGCATCGGAATTAAATACAAAAGGCGCAATGCCGACTTATGTACAAGAAGACTGACTCTTCTTACTGACTATGATTGGAACCATTCCTGTGACACTAGTTATAGATTCCGACGCTTCACTTCAGGTTTACTGTATCCCTTGGACCTTCTTATTGACGATGAAACACAGAAATTGCATCGGAATTAAATACAAAAAGCACAATGCCGACTTAAGTACAAGAAGACTGACTCTTCTTACTGTCTATGTTTGAACCAATCCTATGACACATAGTTATATTTTCCGATGCTTCACATCAGGTTTACTGTATCCCTCAGACCTTCATATTGACGATGAAACACAGAAGTTGCATCGCAATAAAATACAAACGGCACAATGCAGACTTAAGTATAAGAAGACTGACTCTTCCTACTGCCTATGTTTTGAACCATTCCTGTGACACTAGTTATAGATTCCGATGCTTCACTCCAGGTTTACTGTATCCCTTGGACCTTCTTATTGACGATGAAACACAGAAATTGTATCGGAATCAAATACAAAAGGCACAATGCCGACTTAAGTACAAGAAGACTGACTTTTCCTACTGTCTATGTATTCAACCATTCCTGTTACACTAGTTATAGATTCTGATGCTTCACTTCAAGTTTACTGTATCCAGCTGACCTTCTTATTGACGATGAAACACAGAAATTGCATCGGAATTAAATACAAAAAGCACAATGCCGACTTAAGATCAAGAAGACGGGCTCTTCTTACCGTCTATGTTTTGTACCTTTCCTGTGAGACCAGTTTTAGATTACGATACTTCACTTCAGGTTTACTGTATCCATTGGGCCTTCTTATTGACGATGAAACACAGAAATTGCATCGAAATTAAATACAAAGGGCACAATGCCGACAAAAGTACAAGAAGACAGTCTCTTTTTACTGTCTATGTTTTGAACCATTCATTTGACACTAGTTATAGATTCCAATGCTTCACTCCAGGTTTACTGTATACCTTGGACTTTCTCATTGACGATTAAATACAGAAATTGCATCAGAATTATATACTAAAGGCACAATGCCGACTTAAGTACAAGAAGACTGACTCTTCTTACTGACTACGATTTGAACCATTCCTGTGACACTAGTTATAGATTCCGATGCTTCACTTCAGGTTTGCTGTATCCCTTGGACTTTCTTATTGACGATGATACACAGAAATTGCATTGGAATTAAATAGAAAAGGCACAATACCGACATAAGTACAAGAAGACTGACACTTCCTACTGTCTATGTTTTGCACCATTCCTGTGACACTAGTTATAGATTCCGATGGTTCACTTCAGGTTTACTGTATCCCTTGGACCTTCTTTTTGACGATGAAACACAGAAATTGCATCGGAATTAAATACAAAGGGCACAATGCCGACATAAGTACAAGAAGACGGACTCTTCTTACTGTCTATGTTTTGAACCATTCATGTGACACTAGTTATAGATTCCAATGCTTCACTCCAGGTTTTCTGTATCCCTTGGACCTACTCACTGACGATGAAACACAGAAATTGCATCGGAAAAAATACAAAAGGCACAATGCCGATTTAAGTAGAAGAAGACTGACACTTTTACTGACTATGTTTTGAAACATTCCTGTGACACTAGTTATAGACTCCGATGCTTCAATTCAGGTTTACTGTATCCCTTGGACTTTGTAATTGACGGTGAAACACAGAAATTGCATTGGAATTAAATAGAAAAGGCACAATCCCGACATAAGTACAAAAAGACTGACTCTTCCTACTGTCTACGTTTTGAACCATTCCTGTGACACTAGTTATAGATTCCGATGCTTCACTTCAGGTTTACTGTATCCCTCTTACCCTCTTATTGACGATGAAACACAGAAATTGCATCGGAATTAAATACAAAATGCACAATGCCGGCTTAAGTACAAGAAGGCTTACTCTTCCTACTGACTATGTTTTGAACCATTCCTGTGACACTAGTTATAGATTCCGATACTTCACTCCAGGTTTACTGTATGCCTTGGACCTCCTTATTGACGATCAAACACAGAAATTGCATCGGAATTAAATACAAAAGGCACAATGCCGACTTAAGTACAAGAAGACAGACTCTTCTTACTGTCTACGATTTGAACCATTCCTGTGACACTAGTTCTAGATTCCGATGCATCACTCCAGGTTTACTGTGTCCCTTGGACTTCTTATTGACGATAAAACACAGAAATTGCATCGGAATTAAATAGAAAAGGCGTAATGACGACTTAAGTACAAGAAGACTGACCCTTCTTACTGACTATGTTTGAACCATTCCTGTGACGCTGGTTATAGATTCCGATGCTTCACTTCAGGTTTACTGTATCCCTCGGACCTTCTTATTGACGATGAAACACAGAAATTGCATCGGAATTAAATACAAAAGGCACTATTCCAACTTAAGTACAAGATGACTGACTCATCTTACTGTCTTTGTTTTGAACCATTCCTATGACACTAGTTATAGATTCCGATGCTTCACTCCAGGTTTACTGTATCCCTTGGACCTTCTTATTGACGATGAAACACAGAAATTGCATCGAAATTAAATAGAAAAGGCACAATTCCTACTTAGGTATAAGAAGACTGACTCTTCCAACTGTCTATGATTTGAACCATTCCTGTGACACTAGTTCTAGATTCCGATGCTTCACTTCAGGTTTACTGTATCCCTCTGACATTCTTATTGACAATGAAACACAGAAATTGCATCCGAATTAAATACAAAAGTCACAATGCCGACTTAAGTACACGAAGACTGACTCTTCTTTCTGACTATGTTTTGAACCTTTCCTGTGACACTAGTTACAGATTCCCATGCTTCACTTCAGGTTTACTGTATCCCTTGGACCTTCTTATTGACGATGAAACACAGAAATTGCATCGGAATTAAATACAAAAGGCGTAATGACGACTTAAGTACAAGAAGACTGACTCTTCTTACTGACTGTGTTTTGAACCAGTCCTGTGACACTAGTTATAGATTCCGATTCTTCACTCCCGGTTTACTGTATCCCTAGGACCTTCTTATTGACTATGAAACACAGAAATTGCATCGGAATTAAATACAAATGACACAATGCCGACTTAAGTACAAGAAGACTGACTCTTCTTACTGACTATGTTTTGAACCATTCCTGTGACACTAGTTACAGATTCCGATGCATCACTCCAGGTTTACTGTATCCCTTGGACCTACGCATTGACGATCAAACCCAGAAATGGCTTCGGAATTAAATACAAAAGGCACAATGCCGACTTAAGTACTAGAAAACTGACTCTTCTTACTGTCTATGTTTTGATCCATTCCTGTGACACTAGTTACAGATTCCGATGGTTCACTTCAGGTTTACTGTATCCCTCTTACCTTCTTATTGACGATTAAACACGGAAATTGCACCGGAATTAAATACAAAATGCACAATCTTGACTTAAGTACAAGAAGACTGACTCTTCTTACTGACTGTGTTTTGAACCATTCCTGTGACACTAGTTATAGATTCCGATTCTTCACACCCGGTTTACTGTATCCCTAGGACGTTCTTATTGAAGATGAAAGACATAAATTGCATCGGAATTAAATACAAAAGACACAATGCCGACTATAGTGCAAGAACACTGACTCTTCATACTGACTATATTTGAACCACTCCTGTGACAGTAGTTATAGATTCCGATGATTAACTTCCGGTTTACTGTATCCCTCTGACCTTCGTATTGACGATGAAACACAGAAATTGCATCCGAATTAAATACAAAAGGGCACAATGCCGACTGAAGTACAAGGAGACTGGCTCTTCTTACTGTCTATGTTTTGAACCATTCCTGTGACACTAGTTATAGATTCCGATGCTTCACTTCAGGTTTTCTGTATCCCTCTTACCTTCTTATTGACGATGAAACACAGAAATTGCATCGGAATTAAATACAAAATGCTCAATGCCTGCTTTAGTACAAGAACGCTGACTCTTCCTACTGTCTATGTTTTGAACCATACCTGTGACACTAGTTGTAGATTCCGGTGCTTCACTTCAGGTTTACTGTATCCCTTGGACCTTCTTATTGAAGATGAAAGACATAAATAGCATCGGAATGAAATACAAAAGACACAATGCCGACTTGAGTGCAAGAAGACTGACTCTTCTTACTGACTATGTTTTGAACCATTCCTGTGCCACTAGTTATAGATTCCGATGCTTCACTCCAGGTTTACTGTATCCCTCGGACCTCCTTATTGACGATCAAACACAGAAATTGCTTCGGAATTAAATACAAAAGGCACAATGCCAATTTATGTAGAAGAAGACAGACTCTTCTTACTGTCTATGATTTGAACCATTCCTGTGACACTAGTTATAGATTCCGATGCATCACTCCAGGTTTACTGTATCCCTTGGACTTCTTATTGACGATAAAACACAGAAATTGCATCGGAATTATATTGAAAAGGCATAATGCCGACAGGTTTACTGTATCCCTTGGACTTCTTATTGACGATAAAACACAGAAATTGCATCGGAATTATATAGAAAAGGCATAATGCCGACTTAAGTACAAGAAGACTGACGCTTCTTACTGACTATGATTTGAACCATTCCTGTGACACTAGTTATAGATTCCGATGCTTCACTTCAGGTTTACTGTATCCCTCGAACCTTCTTATTGACGATGAAACACAGAAATTGCATCGGAATTAAATACAAAAGGCACTATTCCGACTTAAGTACAAAATGACTGACTCATCTTACTGTCTTTGTTTTGAACCAGTCCTGTGACACTAGTTATAGATTCCGATGCTTCACTCCAGGTTTACTGTACCCCTTGGACCTTCTTATTGACGATGAAACACAGAAATTGCATCGGAATTTAATAGAAAATTCACAATTCCGACTTAGGTACAAGAAGACTGACTCTTCCTACTGTCTATGATTTGAACCATTCCTGTGACACTAGTTATAGATTCCGATGCCTCACTTCAGGTTTACTGTATCCCTCTGACCTTCTTATTGACGATGAAACACAGAAATCGCATCGGAATTATATACAAAAGGCACAATGCCGACTTAAGTACAAGAAGACTGACTCTTCTTACTGTCTATGCTTTGAACCTTTCCTGTGACACTAGTTATTGATTCCGATGCTTCACTTCAGGTTGACTGTATCCCTCTGACCTTCTTATTGACGATAAAACACAGAAATTGCATCTTAATTAAATACAAAAGGCACAATGCCGACTTAAGTGCAAGAAAACTGACTCTTCTTACTGTCTATGTTTTGAACCATTCCTATGACACTAGTTATAGATTCCGATGCTTCACTTCATTTTTACTGTATCCCTCTGACCTTCTTATTGACGATCATACACAGAAAATTGATCGGAATTAAATACAAAAGGCACAATGCCGACTCAAGTACAAGAGAGTCTATCGTACCGACCGAGCGGATGGCAGGAGGGGAGGCGGCACGGCAATCATTATACACAGAGACATAGACCACACGAACATCGAGCTCCCAGCACTTGAAAGACTGGAGGCTACGGCCGTTAGGGTCAAGTTCAACGGAGCCAACACCACACTGGTATCGCTATACAATCCTCCTAAAAACATAGTAACACGCGATATCAGCACAGTACTCAACATGGCACCGCGGGTAATAGCCGCTGGAGACCTCAACGCAAAACACCCCGATTGGAACTCACGAATACGAACCTCCAACGGCAAGAAACTGTACGAACACGCACTAGGCCGAAACTACATTATACTTGGGCCGGACGTTCCGACGTTCGTGCCTACACAGGCCCGACATAGGCCAGACGTGTTAGACATAGCCCTCATAAAGGGCATCACATGCACACTCAACCTAACGGTTGAAAACGATCTGGACTCAGACCACATGCCTGTAATACTGCACATGGAAGAGACACTGCAGGACATTGAACCACGCAGGATGCTTAACTACAAACGTGCGAACTGGACACTGTTCAAGGAAACGCTTGATAGTCGCATTCCTGACACTCACGAAATTAACAACACACAGCAAATCGATGAGGCTGTGGAGGCTCTCACAACTGCCGTCCAAGACGCAATGACTGACGCCATTCCATTTACAACACCAAGACAACACTCGACGGCCCTGCCCCAGGAAATCCTGGGCCTTATCTCAATGAGGAACCGCCTCAGGAGATACTGGCAGCGTACCAGGCGTCCGTTCTATGAACTGCACGTCAACAGACTCCAGGGCATAATACGGAATAAAATCCAAACATTCAGAAACGAACAATGGGGACAGAGACTCGCTCGGCTGGATACCACACGTCCTGGCGTGTGGCAGCTGGCCAGACACTTCACCAGGGAGAAACATTACATTCCCACGTTACAAGGACCAGACGGCCCAGCCTACTCCGCGACGGAGAAGGCAGAGCTTATGGCCACAACACTTGCAGCGTCCTTCATGCCGAATCTGGTTCCTTCAGACCCAGCATTCACACTTGAAACGGACCAGGAGGTTACACGACTTGTAGCCCAGCCCTCGCGCGACGTAATCAGACGTGCTAGCACAAATGAAGTCACATGGGCTATCAAGCACACCAACGCTAGAAAAGCCCCTGGGCCTGATGGCATTCAAAACCGTGTCCTCCAGGAGTTCACGGATAAAGCCGTAGAATACCTCACACACCTAACGAATGCCATCCTGACACACCAACACTTCCCTGACTTTTGGAAGGCGGCCAAGGTCCTGATGTTCAGGAAGCCAGGGAAAGACCACTCCCTCCCACAAAATTACCGTCCCATCAGTCTGCTGTGCTCGCTCAGCAAGATTGTTGAGAAGGTAATACTAAAACGTATCACTAGGCATTGCATCGCCAACGACACCCTAAGACCGGAGCAATTCGGCTTTAGGAATCACCACTCGACAACACAACAACTCCTCCGCGTAGTCGAACATATAACACACGGCTACAACATGAACAAAGCCACAGGGGCCGTGTTCCTAGACATCGAAAAGGCTTTCGATCGTCTCTGGCACAACGGACTCATACGCAAACTAAGCGAAGCTGGTTTCCCAGACGGACTCGTACGTCTCATACACTCATATCTCACGAACAGATGTTTCAACACTAACGTGCAGGATAAACAATCAACACAACACGGTATCCAAGCTGGAGTACCCCAAGGAAGCATTCTGGGGCCCATCTTGTTTAACCTGTACATTAATGACTACCCAGCGACACGAAACACGACGTTAGCCGTCTACGCGGATGACACAGCCATCCTCGCGCAAGACTGGAAACCGTCGAACATCAACTCACGAATACAGACAGCACTCAGAACAGCTGAGCCTTGGCTGGAGCGATGGCGTATTAAAGTAAACGTCGACAAGTGCGAAGCAGTTCTGTTCACACGCAGACCGAAACTACTGCGCAAACACCAACACTGTAGACCGATAACACTACATACACGCCCAATACGTTTCCGAGAGAAAGTCAGATACCTTGGTGTCTGGCTGGACCGGAAACTTACATGGGGGGACCACATCGAATACGTTGCCAACCGAGCGCACGCGAGGCTCAAACAGCTCTACCCAATGCTCAACAGGGAAAGCACATTGAATAGGAGGGTGTCGAGGTCCTTATACACTACACTGATTAGACCTCTGATGACGTACGCAGCTCCCGTCTGGGGATATGCAGCTCCCACACGACTGCGCCGCCTGCAGATCATACAGAACAAAGTGCTACGAATCATTAGCAATGCTCCACGCTACACACGCACCGTGGATCTTCACCATGAATACCGCCTTGATACCCTCAAGGAAGTATTCAAGAAACACGCTACACGACTATACAGGAACTCGAGACACTCGAACAATCCTTTCATCCTCACTCTGGGAAACTACGATCACAACCACAGGTGGAAACACAAGCGACCAAAGACACTGCTAGCTAGGGCATAACCACCTATGGTAAACTAACATACGCAAACAGCGACAAACGTCGGTAAGCCCCTGCATAACAGCAATACTGACTGGCAACTACCAGCTGCTATTAGAGCCGACCAACAGGCCACAGCAGGGACACCGACTAGCTCGCCCACAGACGCACGAACAATCTCCCAACACTCCCCCACACTGTGCCTCCGGTATATGACCTATCGGACACAAGACCGATAACAAACATAACTGTTGCAGGTCGCAGGACGCTGAACGAGGACTCTGTACCAGCACCCAGCGCCAGCCGCCGAGCAGCACAAACGCACAACGTCAAGGTATCGACATGCATGATACCCACTACTAACAAAGCCTATCCTTGCACAACCTATCGCAGGCAGCAAGACAACCGCTACTGCTCTTGCCGCCCGACCTAACTTTCGCAGAGGTTTTTTTCCCTTGGCTCTTGCCTTGGCACTTTTTTTCCTCTGCCCTTCAAACCGCTACCCTTCGTCAGATTTCGACCAATCTATCTCCAGATGAGCGCGTATTAATGGTTAATCCTAACCAGACGTACGCAAACATCGCAGTACCCACATCCTGCGACACCTCACTTTAGTGAATACTAACCCTTATGCAGAGATGGCAGTAGACCTTTTGTGTTGGCCATCATGCCGGTGTGGGCGTGGAGGGGCTCCACCTTTACCATCAAGTACAAGAAGACTGGCTCTTCTTACTGTCTATGATTTCAACCACTACTGTGGCACTAGTTATAGATGCCGATTTTTAACATTGGGTTCACTGTATCCCTTGGACCTTCTTATTGATGATGAAACACAGAAATTGCATCGGAATTGAATACAAAGGGCACAATGCTCACTTAAGTACAAGAAGACTGACTCTTCTTACTGTCTATGCTTTGAACCATTCCTGTGACACTAGTAATACATTCCGATGCTTCACTCCAGTTTTACTGTATCCCTCTGGCCTTCTTATTGACGATGAAACACAGAAACTGCATCGGTATTAAATACAAAAGGCACAATGCCGACTTAAGTACAAGAAGACTGACTCTTCTTACTGTCTATGTTTTGAACCATTCCTGTGACACTAGTTATTGATTCCGATGCTTCACTTCAGGTTAACTGTATACCGCTTACCTTTTTATTGACGATGAAACACAGAAATTGCATCGGAATTAAATACAAAAAGCACAATGCCGACTTAAGTACAAGAAGACTGACCCTTCCTACTGTCTATGTTTTGAACCATTCCTGTGACACTAGTTATGGATTCCGATGGTTCACTTCAGGTTTACTGTATCCCTTGGACCTTCTTTTTGACGATGAAACACAGAAATTGCATCGGAATTAAATACAAAGGGCACAATGCCGACATAAGTACAAGAAGACGGACTCTTCTTACTGTCTACGTTTTGAACCATTCATGTGACACTAGTTATAGATTCCAATGCTTCACTCCAGGTTTTCTGTATCCCTTGGACCTTCTCATTCACGATGAAACATAGAAATCGCATCAGAAAAAATACAAAAGGCACAATGCCGATTTAAGTAGAAGAAGACTGACTCTTCTTACTGACTATGTTTTGAACCATTCCTGTGACACTAGTTATAGACTCCGATGCTTCAATTCAGGTTTACTGTATCCCTTGGACTTTCTAATTGACGGTGAAACACAGAAATTGCATTGGAATTAAATAGAAAAGGCACAATCCCGACATAAGTACAAGAAGATTGACTCTTCCTACTGTCTACGTTTTGAACCATTCCTGTGACTAGTTATAGATTCCGATGCTTCACTTCAGGTTTACTGTATCCCTCTTACCCTCTTATTGACGATGAAACACCGAAATTGCATCGGAATTAAATACAAAATGCACAATGCCGGCTTAAGTACAAGAAGGCTGACTCTTCCTACTGACTATGTTTTGAACCATTCCTGTGACACTAGTTATAGATTCCGATGCTTCACTCCAGATTTACTGTATGCCTTGGACCTCCTTATTGACGATCAAACACAGAAATTGCATCGGAATTAAATACAAAAGGCACAATGCCGACTTAAGTACAAGAAGACAGACTCTTCTTACTGTCTATGATTTGAACCATTCCTGTGACACTAGTTATAGATTCCGATGCATCACTCCAGGTTTACTGTATCCCTTGGACTTCTTATTGATGATAAAACACAGAAATTGCATCGGAATTAAATAGAAAAGGCACAATTCATACTTAGGTGTAAGAAGACTGACTCTTCCTGCTGTCTATGATTTGAACCATTCCTGTGACACTAGTTCTAGATTCCGATGCTTCACTTCAGGTTTACTGTATCCCTCTGACATTCTTATTGACAATGAAACACAGAAATTGCATCCGAATTAAATACAAAAGTCACAATGCCGACTTAAGTACACGAAGACTGACTCTTCTTTCTGACTATGTTTTGAACCTTTCCTGTGACACTAGTTACAGATTCCCATGCTTCACTTCAGGTTTACTGTATCCCTTGGACCTTCTTATTGACGATGAAACACAGAAATTGCATCGGAATTAAATACAAAAGGCACAATACCGACTTAAGTACAAGAAGACTGACTCTTCTTACTGACTGTGTTTTGAACCATTCCTGTGACACTAGTTATAGATTCCGATTCTTCACTCCCGGTTTACTGTATCCCTAGGACCTTCTTATTGACTATGAAACACAGAAATTGCATCGGAATTAAATACAAATGACACAATGCCGACTTAAGTACAAGAAGACTGACTCTTCTTACTGACTATGTTTTGAACCATTCCTGTGACACTAGTTACAGATTCCGATGCATCACTCCAGGTTTACTGTATCCCTTGGACCTACGCATTGACGATCAAACACAGAAATGGCTTCGGAATTAAATACAAAAGGCACAATGCCGACTTAAGTACTAGAAAACTGACTCTTCTTACTGTCTATGTTTTGATCCATTCCTGTGACACTAGTTACAGATTCCGATGCTTCACTTCAGGTTTACTGTATCCCTCTTACCTTCTTATTGACGATTAAACACGGAAATTGCACCGGAATTATATACAAAATGCACAATCTTGACTTAAGTACAAGAAGACTGACTCTTCTTACTGACTGTGTTTTGAACCATTCCTGTGACACTAGTTATAGATTCCGATTCTTCACTCCCGGTTTACTGTATCCCTAGGACCTTCTTATTGAAGATGAAAGACATAAATTGCATCGGAATTAAATACAAAAGACACAATGCCGACTTTAGTGCAAGAACACTGACTCTTCATACTGACTTTGTTTGAACCACTCCTGTGACAGTAGTTATAGATTCCGATGCTTAACTTCCGGTTTACTGTATCCCTCTGACCTTCGTATTGACGATGAAACACAGAAATTGCATCGGAATTAAATACAAAAGGGCACAATGCCGACTCAAGTACAAGGAGACTGGCTCTTCTTACTGTCTATGTTTTGAACCATTCCTGTGACACTAGTTATAGATTCCGATGCTTCACTTCAGGTTTACTGTATCCCTCTTACCCTCTTATTGACGATGAAACACAGAAATTGCATCGGAATTAAATACAAAATGCTCAATGCCTGCTTCAGTACAAGAAGGCTGACTCTTCCTACTGTCTATGTTTTGAACCATACCTGTGACACTAGTTGTAGATTCCGATGCTCCACTTCAGGTATACTGTATCCCTTGGACCTTCTTATTGAAGATGAAAGACATAAATAGCATCGGAATGAAATACAAAAGACACATTGCCGACTTGAGTGCAAGAAGACTGACTCTTCTTACTGACTATGTCTTGAACCATTCCTGTGCCACTAGTTATAGATTCCGATGCTTCACTCCAGGTTTACTGTATCCCTCGGACCTCCTTATTGACGATCAAACACAGAAATTGCTTCGGAATTAAATACAAAAGGCACAATGCCAATTTATGTAGAAGAAGACAGACCCTTCTTACTGTCTATGATTTGAACCATTCCTGTGACACTAGTTATAGATTCCGATGCATCACTCCAGGTTTACTGTATCCCTTGGACTTCTTATTGACGATAAAACACAGAAATTGCATCGGAATTATATAGAAAAGGCATAATGCCGACTTAAGTACAGGAAGACTGACGCTTCTTACTGACTATGTTTTGAACCATTCCTGTGACACTAGTTATAGATTCCGATGCTTCACTTCAGGTTTACTGTATCCCTCGAACCTTCTTATTGACGATGAAACACAGAAATTGCATCGGAATTAAATACAAAAGGCACTATTCCGACTTAAGTACAAAATGACTGACTCATCTTACTGTCTTTGTTTTGAACCATTCCTGTGACACTAGTTATAGATTCCGATGCTTCACTCCAGGTTTACTGTACCCCTTGGACTTTCTTATTGACGATGAAACACAGAAATTGCATCGGAATTTAATAGAAAATTCACAATTCCGACTTAGGTACAAGAAGACTGACTCTTCCTACCGTCTATGATTTGAACCATTCCTGTGACACTAGTTATAGATTCCGATGCCTCACTTCAGGTTTACTGTATCCCTCTGACCTTCTTATTGACGATGAAACACAGAAATCGCATCGGAATTATATACAAAAGGCACAATGCCGACTTAAGTACAAGAAGACAGACTCTTCTTACTGTCTATGCTTTGAACCTTTCCTGTGACACTAGTTATTGATTCCGATGCTTCACTTCAGGTTGACTGTATCCCTCTGACCTTCTTATTGACGATAAAACACAGAAATTGCATCTTAGTTAAGTACAAAAGGCACAATGCCGACTTAAGTGCAAGAAAACTGACTCTTCTTACTGTCTATGTTTTGAACCAATCCTATGACACTAGTTATAGATTCCGATGCTTCACTTCATTTTTACTGTATCCCTCTGACCTTCTTATTGACGATCAAACACAGAAAATTGTTCGGAATTAACTACAAAAGGCACAATGCCGACTCAAGTACAAGAAGACTGGCTCTTCTTACTGTCTATGATTTCAACCATTACTGTGGCACTAGTTATAGATGCCGATGCTTAACTTCATGTTCACTGTATCCCTTGGACCTTCGTATTGACGATGAAACACAGACATTGCATCGGAATTGAATACAAAAGGCACAATGCTTACTTAAGTACAAGAAGACTGACTCTTCTTACTGTCTATGCTTTGAACCATTCCTGTGACACTAGTTATACATTCCGATGCTTCACTCCAGTTTTACTGTATCCCTCTGGCCTTCTTATTGACGATGAAACACAGAAACTGCATCGGAATTAAAAACAAAAGGCACAATGCCGACTTAAGTACAAGAAGACTGACTCTTCTTACTGTCTATGTTTTGAACCATTCCTGTGACACTAGTTATTGATTCCGATTCTTCACTTCAGGTTTACTGTATACCTCTGTCCTTCTTATTGACGATCAAACACAGAAATTTCATCGGAATTAAATACAAAACGCACAATGCCGACTCAAGTACAAGAAGATTGGCTCTTCTTATTGCCTATGTTTTGAACCATTCCTGTGACACTAGTTATAGATTCCGAAGCTTCACTTCAGGTTTACTGTACCCAGCTGACCTTATTGACGATGAAACACAGATATGGCATCGGCATTTTATACAAAAGGAACAATGCCGACTTAAGTACAAGAAGACTGACTGTTCCTACTGTCTATGATTTGAACCATTCCTGTGACACTAGTTATAGATTGCGATGCCTCACTTCAGGTTTACTGTATCCCTCTGACCTTCTTATTGACGATGAAACACAGAAATCGCATCGGAATTATATACAAAACGCACAATGCCGACTTAAGTACAAGAAGACTGACTCTTCTTACTGGCTATGCTTTGAACCTTTCCTGTGACACTAGTTATTGATTCCGATGCTTCACTTCAGGTTGACTGTATCCCTCTGACCTTCTTATTGACGATAAAACACAGAAATTGCATCTTAATTAAATACAAAAGGCACAATGCCGATTTAAGTGCAAGAAAACTGACTCTTCTTACTGTCTATGTTTTGAAACATTCCTATGACACTAGTTATAGATTCCGATGCTTCACTTCATTTTTACTGTATCCCTCTGTCCTTCTTATTGACGATCAAACACAGAAAATTGATCGGAATTAAATACAAAAGGCACAATGCCGACTCAAGTACATGAAGACTGGCTCTTCTTACTGTCTATGATTTCAACCATTCCTGTGGCACTAGTTATAGATGCCGATGCTTAACTTCAGGTTCACTGTATCCCTTGGACCTTCTTATTGACGATGAAACACAGAAATTGCATCGGAATTGAATACAAAAGGCACAATGCTTACATAAGTACAAGAAGAATGACTTATCTTACTGTCTATGTTTTGAACCATTCCTGTGACACTAGTTATACATTCCGATGCTTCACTCCAGTTTTACTGTATCCCTCTGGCCTTCTTATTGACGATGAAACACAGAAACTGCATCGGAATTAAATACAAAAGGCACAATGCCGACTTAAGTACAAGAAGACTGACTCTTCTTACTGTCTATGTTTTGAACCATTCCTGTGACACTAGTTATAGATTCCGAAGCTTCACTTCAGGTTTACTGTACCCAGCTGACCTTATTGACGATGAAACACAGATATTGCATCGGCATTTTATACAAAAGGCACAATGCCGACTTAAGTACAGGAAGACTGACTCTTCCCACTGTCTATGCTTTGAACCATTCCTGTGACACTAGTTATAAATTCCGATGCTTCACTTCTGGTTTACTGTATACCTCTGACCTTCTTATTGACGATGAAACACAGAAATTGCATCTTAATTAAATACAAAAGGCACAATGCCGACTTCAGTACACGAACACTGACTCTTCTAACTGTCTATGGTTTGAATTATTCCTCTGACACTAGTTATAGATTCCGATGCTTCACTTCAGGTTTACTGTATCCCTCTGACCTTCTTATTGACGATCAAACACAGAAATTTCATCGGAATTAATTACATAAGGCACAATGCCGACTCAAGTACAAGAAGACTGGCTCTTCTTGCTGATAATGTTTTGAACCATTTCTGTGACACTAGTAACAGATTCCGATGCTTCACTTCAAATTTACTGTATCCCTCTGACCTTCTTATTGACGAAGAAACGCAGATATTGCATCGGAATTAAATACAAAAGGCACTATGCTGACTTAAGTACAAGAAGACCGACCCTTCTTACTGTCTATGTTTTGAACCAATCCTGTGACACTAGTTATAGATTCCGATGCTTCACTTCAGGTTTACTGTATCCCTCTGACCTTCGTATTGACCATGAAACACAGAAATTGCATCGGAATTAAATACAAAAAGCACAATGTCGACTTAAGTACAAAAAGACTGACTCTTCTTACTGTCTATGTTTTGAACCATTCCAGTGACACTAGTTATAGATTCCGATGCCTCACTTCAGGATTACTGTATCCCTCTCACCGTCTTATTGACGATGAAACACAGAAATTGCAACGGAATTAAATACAAAAGGCACAATGCCGACTTAAGCACAAGAAAACTGACTCTTCTTACTGTCTTTGTTTTGAACCATTCCTGTGACACTAGTTATAGATTCCGATGCTTCACTTCAGGCGTACTGTATCGCTCTGACCTTATTATTGACGATGAAACACAGAAATTGAATCTTAATCAAATACAAAATGCACAATGAGCGACTGAAGTACAAAAAAACTGACTCTTCTTACTGGTTATGTTTTGAACCATTCCTGTGACACTAGTTATAGATTCCGATGCTTCACTTCAGGTTTACTGTATCCCTGTGACCTTCTTATTGACGATGAATCATAGAAATTGCATCGGAATTTAATACAAAAGGCACAATGCAGACTTAAGTACAAGAAAACTGACTCTTCTTACTGTCTATGTTTTGAACCATTCCTGTGACACTAGTTATAGATTCCGATGCTTCACTTCAGGTTTACTGTATCCCCCTGACCTTCTTATTGACGATGAAGCACAAAAATTGCATCGGAAATTAATACAAAAGGCACAATGCCGAGTGAAGTACAAGAAGACTGACTCTTTCTATTGTCTACGATTTGAACCATTCCGGTGTCACTAGTTATAGATTCCGATGCTTCACTTCAGGTTTACTGTATCCCTCAGACATTCTTATTGACGATGAAACACAGAAATTGCATCGGAATGAAATACAACAGGCACAATGCCGACTCAAGTACAAGAAGACTGACTCCTCTTACTGTCTATGCTTTGAACCTTTCCTGTGACACTAGTTATTGATTCCGATGCTTCACTTCAGGTTGACTGTATCCCTCTGACCTTCTTATTGACGATAAAACACAGAAATTGCATCTTAATTAAATACAAAAGGCACAATGCCGATTTAAGTGCAAGAAAACTGACTCTTCTTACTGTCTATGATTTGAACCATTCCTATGACACTAGTTATAGATTTCGATGCTTCACTTCATTTTTACTGTATCCCTCTGACCTTCTTATTGACGATCAAACACAGAAAATTGATCGGAATTAAATACAAAAGGCACAATGCCGACTCAAGTACAAGAAGACTGGCTCTTCTTACTGTCTATGATTTCAACCATTCCTGTGGCACTAGTTATAGATGCCGATGCTTAACTTCAGGTTCACTGTATCCCATGGACCTTCTTATTGACGATGAAACACAGAAATTGCATCGGAATTGAATACAAAAGGCACAATGCTTACTTAAGTACAAGAAGACTGACTCTTCTTCCTGTCTATGTTTTGAACCATTCCTGTGACACTAGTTATTGATTCCGATGCTTCACTTCAGGTTTACTGTATCCCTCTGTCCTTCTTATTGACGATCAAACACAGAAATTTCATCGGAATTAAATACAAAAGGCACAATGCCGACTCAAGTACAAGAAGACTGGCTCTTCTTATTGCCTATGTTTTGAACCATTCCGGTGACACTAGTTATAGATTCCGAAGCTTCACTTCAGGTTTACTGTACCCAGCTGACCTTATTGACGATGAAACACAGATATTGCATCGGCATTTTATACAAAAGGCACAATGCCGACTTAAGTACAAGAAGACTGACTCTTCCCACTGTCTATGCTTTGAAACATTCCTGTGACACTAGTTATGGATTCCGATGCCTCACTTCAGGATTACTGTATCCCTCTGACCGTCTTATTGACTATGAAACACAGATATTGCATCGGAATTAAATACAAAAGGCACAATGCCGACTTAAGCACAAGAAAACTGACTCTTCTTACTGTCTATGTTTTGAACCGTTAATGTGACACTACTTATTGATTCCGATGCTTCACTTCTCGTTTACTGTATACCACTGAGCTTCTTATTGACGATGACACACAGAAATTGCATCTTAATTAAATACAAAAGGCACAATGCCGACTTAAGTACAACAAGACTGACTGTTCTTACTTTCTTTGTTTTGAACCATTCCTGTGACACTAGTTATAGATTCCGATGCTTCACTTCAGGTTTTCTGTATCCCTGTGACCTTCTTATTGACGATGAATCATAGAAATTGCATCGGAATTTAATACAAAAGGCACAATGCAGACTTAAGTACAAGAAAACTGACTCTTCTTACTGTCTATGTTTTGAAGAATTCCTATGACACTAACTATAGATTCCGATGCTTCACTTCAGGTTTACTGTATCCCTCAGACCTTCTTATTGACGATGAAACACAGAAATTGCATCGGAATGAAATACAACAGGCAAAATGCCGACTCAAGTAAAAGAAGACTGTCTCTTCTTACTCTATATGTTTTGAACCATTCCTGCGACACTAGTTATAGTTTCCTATGCTTCACATCAGGTTTACTGTATCCCTCTGACCATCTTATTGACGATGAAACACAGAAATTGCATCGGAATTTTATACAAAAGGCACAATGCCGGCTTAAGTAGAAGAAATCTGACTCTTCTTACTGGTTATGTTTTGAACCATTCCTGTGACACTAGTTATAGATTCCGATGCTTCACTTCAGGTTTCCTGTATCCCTGTGACTTTCTTATTGACGATGAATCATAGAAATTGCATCGGAATTTAATACAAAAGGCACAATGCCGACTTAAGTACAAGAAAACTGACTCTTCCTACTGTCTATGTTTTGAACCATTCCTGTGACACTAGCTATAGATTCCGATGCTTCACTTCAGGTTTACTGTATCCTCCTGACCTTCTAATTGACGATGAAAAACAGAAATTGCATCGGAATTAAATACAAAAGGCACAATGCCGAGTGAAGTACAAGAAGACTGACACTTTCTATTGTCTACGTTTTGAACCATTCCGGTGACACTAGTTACAGATTCCGATGCTTCACTTCAGGTTTACTGTATCACTCAGACCTTCTTGTTGACGATGAAACACAGAAATTGCATCTTAATTAAATACAAAAGGCATAATTCCGACTCAAGTACATGAAGACTGGCTCTTCTTACTGTCTATGATTTGAACCATTCCTGTGACACTAGTTATAGATTCCGATGCTTCACTTCAGGTTTACTGTATCCCTCTGATATTCTTATTGACGACAAAACACAGAAATTGCATCGGAATTATATACAAAAGGCACAATGCCGACTTGAGTACAAGAAGTCAGACTCTTCTTACTGTCTATGCTTTGAACCTTTCCTGTGACACAAGTTATTGATTCCGATGCTTCACTTCAGGTTGACTGTATCCCTCTGACCTTCTTATTGACGATGAAACAGAGATATTGCATCTTAATTAAATACAAAAGGCATAATGCCGACTTAAGTATAAGAAGACTGACTCTTCTTACTGTCTATTCTTTGAACCATTCCTATGACACTAGCTATCGATTCCGATGCTTCACTTCATTATTACTGTATCCCTCTGACCTTCCTATCGACGATCAAACACAGAAAATTGATCGCTATTAAATACCAAAGGCACAATGCCGACTCAAGTACAAGAAGACTAGCTCTTCTTACTGTCTATGATTTGAACCATTCCTGTGACACTAGTTATAGATTCCGATGCTTCACCTCAGGATTACTGTATCCCTCTGAGCTTCTTGTTGACGATGAAACGCAGAAATTGCATCGGAATTATATACAAAAGGCACAATGCCGACTTAAGGACAAGAGGACTGACTCTTCTTACTGTCTATGTTTTGAACCATTGCTGTGACACTAGTTATAGATTCCAATGCTTCACTTCAGGTGTACTGTATCCCTCTGAACTTATTATTGACGATGAAACACAGAAATTGCATCTTAATTAAATACAAAAGGCACAATGCCGACTTCAGTACAAGAACACTGACTCTTCTTAGTGTCAATGGTTTGAACCATTCCTGTGACACTAGTTATAGAATCCGATGCTTCACTTCAGGTTTACTGTATCCCTCTGACCTTCTTATTGACGATCAAACACAGAAATTTCTTCGGAATTAAATACAAAACGCGAAATGCGCGAATTAAGTACAAAAAAACTGACTCTTCTTACTGCTTATGTTTTGAACCATTCCTGTGACACTAGTTATAGATTCCGGTGCTTCACTTCAGGTTTACTGTATCCCCCTGACCTTCTTATTGACGATGAAACACAGAAATTGCATCGGAATTAAATACAAAAGGCACAATGCCGAGTGAAGTACATGAAGACTGGCTCTTTTTACTGTCTATGTTTTGAACCATTCCTGTGACACTAGTTATAGATTCCGATGCCTCACTTCAGGATTACTGTATCCCTCTGACCTTCTTATTGACGATGAAACACAGAAATCGCATCGGAATTATATACAAAAGGCACAATGCCGACTTAAGTACAAGAAGACTGACTCTTCTTACTGTCTATGCTTTGAACCTTTCCTGTGACACTAGTTATTGATTCCGATGCTTCACTTAAGGTTGACTGTATCCCTCTGACCTTCTTATTGACGATAAAACACAGAAATTTCTTCTTAATTAAATACAAAAGGCACAATGCCGAATTAAGTGCAAGAAAACTGACTCTTCTTACTGTCTATGTTTTGAACCATTCCTATGACACTAGTTATAGATTCCGATGCTTCACTTCATTTTTACTGTATCTCTCTGACCTTCTTATTGACGATGAAACACAGAAATTGCATCGGAATTAAATACAAAAGGCACAATGCCGAGTGAAGTACAAGAAGACTGACTCTTTCTATTGTCTACGTTTTGAACCATTCCGGTGATACTAGTTATAGATTCCGATGCTTCACTTCAGGCGTACTGTATCCCTCAGACCTTCTTATTGACGATGAAACACAGAAATTGCATCTTAATTAAATACAAAATGCACAATGCCGACTTAAGTACAAGAAGACTGACTCTTCTTACTGTCTTTGTTTTGAACCATTCCTGTGACACTAGTTATAGATTCCGATGATTCACTTCAGGTTTACTGTATCCCTGTGACCTTCTTGTTGACGATGAATCATAGAAATTGCATCGGAATTTAACACAAAAGGCACAATGCAGACTTAAGTACAAGAAAACTGACTCTTCTTACTGTCTATGTTTTGAACCATTCCTGTGACACTAGTTATAGATTCCGTTGCTTCACTTCAGGTTTACTGTATCCCCCTGACCTTCTTATTGACGATGAAGCACGAAAATTGCATCGGAATTAAATACAAAAGGCACAATGCCGAGTGAAGTACAAGAAGACTGACTCTTTCTATTGTCTACGTTTTGAACCATTCCGGTGTCACTAGTTATAGATTCCGATGCTTCACTTCAGGTTTACTGTATCCCTCAGACATTCTTATTGACGATGAAACACAGAAATTGCATCGGAATGAAATACAAAAGGCACAATGCCGACTCAAGTACAAGAAGAGTGGCTCTTCTTACTGTCTACGATTTCAACCATTCCTGTGGCACTAGTTATAGATGCCGATGCTTAACTTCAGGTTCACTGTATCCCATGGACCTTCTTATTGACGATGAAACACAGAAATTGCATCGGAATTGAATACAAAAGGCACAATGCTTACTTAAGTACAAGAAGACTGACTCTTCTTACTGTCTATGTTTTGAACCATTCCTGTGACACTAGTTATACATTCCGATGCTTCACACCAGTTTTACTGTATCCCTCTGGCCTTCTTATTGACGATGTCACACAGAAATTGCATCGGAATTAAATACAAAAGGCACAATGCCGACTTAAGTACAAGAAAACTGACTCTTCTTACTGTCTATGCTTTGAACCATTCCTGTGACACTAGCTATAGATTCCGATGCTACACCTGAGGTTTACTGTATCCCCCTGACCTTCTTATTGACGATGAAAAACAGGAATTGCATCGGAATTAAATACAAAAGGCACAATGCCGAGTGAAGTACAAGAAGACTGACACTTTCTATTGTCTACGATTTGAACCATTCCGGTGACACTAGTTACAGATTCCGATGGTTCACTTCAGGTTTACTGTATCACTCAGACCTTCTTGTTGACGATGAAACACAAAAATTGCATCGGAATTAAATACAAAAGGCATAATTCCGACTCAAGTACATGAAGACTGGCTCTTCTTACTGTCTATGATTTGAACCATTCCTGTGACACTAGTTATAGATTCCGATGCTTCACTTCAGGTTTACTGTATCCCTCTGATATTCTTATTGACGACAAAACACAGAAATTGCATCGGAATTTAATACATAAGGCACAATGCCGCCTTAAGTACAAGAAAACTAACTCTTCTTACTGTCTTTGTTGTGAACCATTCCTGTGACACTAGTAATAGATTCCGATGCTTCACTTCAGGCGTACTGTATCGCTCTGACCTTATTATTGACGATGAAACACAGAAATTGAATCTTAATTAAATACAAAATGCACAATGAGCGACTTAAGTACAAAAAAACTGACTCTTCTTACTGGTTATGTTTTGAACCATTCCTGTGACACTAGTTATAGATTCCGATGCTTCACTTCAGGTTTACTGTATCCCTGTGACCTTCTTGTTGACGATGAATCATAGAAATTGCATCGGAATTTAATACAAAAGGCACAATGCAGACTTAAGTACAAGAAAACTGACTCTTCTTACTGTCTATGTTTTGAACCATTCCTGTGACACTAGTTATAGATTCCGTATCTTCACTTCAGGTTTACTGTATCCCCCTGACCTTCTTATTGACTATGAAGCACAAAAATTGCATCGGAATTAAATACAAAAGGCACAATGCCGAGTGAAGTACAAGAAGACTGACTCTTTCTATTGTCTACGTTTTGAACCATTCCGGTGTCACTAGTTATAGATTCCGATGCTTCACTTCAGGTTTACTGTATCCCTCAGACATTCTTATTGACGATGAAACACAGAAATTGCATCGGAATGAAATACAAAAGGCACAATGCCGACTCAAGTACAAGAAGACTGGCTCTTCTTACTGTCTATGATTTCAACCATTCCTGTGGCACTAGTTATAGATGCCGATGCTTAACGTCAGGTTCACTGTATCCCATGGACCTTCTTATTGACGATGAAACACAGAAATTGCATCGGAATTGAATACAAAAGGCACAATGCTTACTTAAGTACAAGAAGACTGACTCTTCTTACTGTCTATGTTTTGAACCATTCCTGAGACACTAGTTATACATTCCGATGCTTCACACCAGTTTTACTGTATCCCTCTGGCCTTCTTATTGACGATGTCACACAGAAATTGCATCGGAATTAAATACAAAAGGCACAATGCCGACTTAAGTACAAGAAAACTGACTCTTCTTACTGTCTATGCTTTGAACCATTCCTGTGACACTAGCTATAGATTCCGATGCTACACTTGAGGTTTACTGTATCCCCCTGACCTTCTTATTGACGATGAAAAACAGGAATTGCATCGGAATTAAATACAAAAGGCACAATGCCGAGTGAAGTACAAGAAGACTGACACTTTCTATTGTCTACGATTTGAACCATTCCGGTGACACTAGTTACAGATTCCGATGCTTCACTTCAGGTTTATTGTATCACTCAGACCTTCTTGTTGACGATGAAACACAAAAATTGCATCGGAATTAAATACAAAAGGCATAATTCCGACTCAAGTACATGAAGACTGGCTCTTCTTACTGTCTATGATTTGAACCATTCCTGTGACACTAGTTATAGATTCCGATGCTTCACTTCAGGTTTACTGTATCCCTCTGATATTCTTATTGACGACAAAACACAGAAATTGCATCGGAATTTAATACATAAGGCACAATGCCGACTTAAGTACAAGAAAACTGACTCTTCTTACTGTCTTTGTTGTGAACCATTCCTGTGACACTAGTTATAGATTCCGATGCTTCACTTCAGGCGTACTGTATCGCTCTGACCTTATTATTGACGATGAAACACAGAAATTGAATCTTAATTAAATACAAAATGCACAATGAGCGAATTAAGTACAAAAAAACTGACTCTTCTTACTGCTTATGTTTTGAACCATTCCTGTGACACTAGTTATAGATTCCGATGCTTCACTTCAGGTTTACTGTATCCCTGTGACCTTATTGACGATGAATCACAGAAATTGCATCGGAATTAAATACAAAAGGCACAATGCCGACTTAAGTACAAGAAAACTTACTCTTCTTACTGTCTATGTTTTGAACCATTCCTGTGGCACTAGCTATAGATTCCGGTGCTTCACTTCAGGTTTACTGTATCCCCTTGACCTTCTTATTGACGATGAAACACAGAAATTGCATCGGAATTAAATACAAAAGGCACAATGCCGAGTGAAGTACAAGAAGACTGACTCTTTCTATTGTCTACGTTTTGAACCATTCCGGTGACACTAGTTATAGATTCCGATGCTTCACTTCAGGTTTACTGTACCCTCAGGCCTTCTTATTGACGATGAAACACAGAAATTGCATCGGGATTAAATACAAAAGGCACAATGCCGACTCAAGTACATGAAGACCGCTCTCTTTTTACTGTCTATGTTTTGAACCATTCCTGTGACACTAGTTATATATTCCGATGCCTCACTTCAGGTTTACTGTATCCCTCTGACCTTCTTATTGACGATGAAACACAGAAATCTCATCGGAATTATATACAAAAGGCACAATGCCGACTTAAGTACAAGAAGACTGATTCTTCTTACTGTCTATGCTTTGAACCTTTCCAGTGACAGTAGTTATTGATTCCGATGCTTCACTTCAGGTTGACTGTATCCCTCTGACCTTATTGACGATAAAACACAGAAATTGCATCTTAATTAAATACAAAAGGCACAATGCCGACTTAAGTGCAAGAAAACTGACTCTTCTTACTGTCTATGTTTTGAACCATTCCTATGACACGAGTTATAGATTCCGATGCTTCACTTCATTTTTTCTGTATCCCTCTGACCTTCTTATTGACGATCAAACACAGAAAATTGATCGGAATTAAATACAAAAGGCACAATGCCGACTCAAGTACAAGAAGACTGGCTCTTCTTACTGTCTATGATTTCAACCATTCCTGTGGCACTAGTTATAGATGCCGATGCTTAACTTCAGGTTCACTGTATCCCTTGGACCTTCTTATTGACGATGAAACACAGAAATTGCATCGGAATTGAATACAAAAGGCACAATGCTTACATAAGTACAAGAAGACTGACTCTTCTTACTGTCTATGTTTTGAACCATTCCTGTGACACTAGTTATACATTCCGATGCTTCACTCCAGTTTTACTGTATCCCTCTGGCCTTCTTATTGACGATGAAACACAGAAACTGCATCGGAATTAAATACAAAAGGCACAATGCCGACTCAAGTACAAGAAGACTGGCTCTTCTTGCTGATAATGCTTTGAACCATTTCTGTGACACTATTAACAGATTCCGATGCTTCACTTCAGATTTACTGTATCCCGCTGACCTTCTTATTGACGAAGAAACATAGATATTGCATCGGAATTAAATACAAAAGGCACTATGCCGACTTAAGTACAAGAAGACTGACCCTTCTTACTGTCTATGTTTTGAACCAATCCTGTGACACTAGTTATAGATTCCGATGCTTCACTTCAGGTTTACTGTATCCCTCTGACCTTCGTATTGACCATGAAACACAGAAATTGCATCGGAATTAAATACAAAAAGCACAATGTCGACTTAAGTACAAAAAGACTGACTCTTCTTACTGTCTATGTTTTGAACCATTCCAGTGGCACTAGTTATAGATTCCGATGCCTCACTTCAGGATTACTGTATCCCTCTGACCGTCTTATTGACGATGAAACACAGAAATTGCATCGGAATTAAATACAAAAGGCACAATGCCGACTTAAGCACAAGAAAACTGACTCTTCTTACTGTCTATGTTTTGAACCATTAATGTGACACTACTTATGGATTCCGATGCTTCACTTCTCGTTTACTGTATCCCTCTGAGCTTCTTATTGACGATGAAACGCAGAAATTGCATCGGAATTGTATACAAAAGGCACAATGCCGACTTAAGTACAAGAAGACTGTCTCTTCTTACTGTCTATGATTTGAACCATTCCTGTGACACTAGTTATAGATTCCGATGCTTCACTTCAGGGTTACTGTATCCCTTTCACCTTCTTATTGACGATGAAACACAGAAATTGCATCTTAATTAAATACAAAAGGCACAATGCCGACTTAAGTACAAGAAGACTGACTCTTCTTACTGTCTTTGTTTTGAACCATTCCTGTGACACTAGTTATAGATTCCGATGCTTCACTTTAGGCGTACTGTATCGCTCTGACCTTATTATTAACGATGAAACACAGAAATTGAATCTTAATTAAATACAAAATGCACAATGAGCGACTGAAGTAAAAAAAAACTTACTCTTCTTACTGGTTATGTTTTGAACCATTCCTGTGACACTAGTTATAGATTCCGATGCTTCACTTCAGGTTTACTGTATCCCTGTGACCTTCTTATTGACGATGAATCATAGAAATTGCATCGGAATTTAATACAAAAGGCACAATGCAGACTTAAGTACAAGAAAACTGACTCTTCTTACTGTCTATGCTTTGAACCATTCCTGTGACACTAGTTATAGATTCCGATGCTTCACTTCACTTTTACTGTATCCCCCTGACCTTCTTATTGACGATGAAGCACAAAAATTGCATCGGAAATTAATACAAAAGGCACAATGCCGAGTGAAGTACAAGAAGTCTGACTCTTTCTATTGTCTTCGTTTTGAACCATTCCGGTGTCACTAGTTATAGATTCCGATGCTTCACTTCAGGTTTACTGTATCCCTCAGACATTCTTATTGACGATGAAACACAGAAATTGCATTGGAATGAAATACAAAAGGCACAATACCGACTCAAGTACAAGAAGACTGGCTCTTCTTACTGTCTATGATTTCAACCACTCCTGAATCACTAGTTATAGATGCCGATGCTTAACTTCAGGTTCACTGTATCCCATGGACCTTCTTATTGACGATGAAACACAGAAATTGCATCGCAATTGAATACAAAAGGCACAATGCTTACTTAAGTACAAGAAGACTGACTCTTCTTACTGTCTATGTTTTGAACCATTCCTGTGACACTAGTTATACATTCCGATGCTTCACACCAGTTTTACTGTATCCCTCTGACCTTCTTATTGACGATGAAACACAGAAACTGCATCGGAATTAAATACAAAAGACACAATGCCGACTTAAGTACAAGAAGACTGACTCTTCTTACTGTCTATGTTTTGAACCATTCCTGTGACACTAGTTATTGATTCCGATGCTTCACTTCAGGTTTACTGTATCCCTCTGTCCTTCTTATTGACATTCAAACACAGAAATTTCATCGGAATTAAATACAAAAGGCACAATGCCGACTCAAGTACAAGAAGACTGGCTCTTCTTATTGCCTATGTTTTGAACCATTCCAGTGACACTAGTTATAGATTCCGAAGCTTCACTTCAGGTTTACTGTACCCAGCTGACCTTATTGACGATGAAACACAGATATTGCATCGGCATTTTATACAAAAGGCACAATGCCGACTTAAGTACAAGAAGACTGACTCTTCCCACTGTCTATGCTTTGAAACATTCCTGTGACACTAGTTATAAATTCCGATGCTTCACTTCTGGTTTACACTATACTTCTGACCTTCTTATTGACGATGAAACACAGAAATTGCATCTTAAGTAAATACAAAAGGCACAATGCCGACTTCAGTACAAGAACACTGACTCTTCTTACTGTCTATGGTTTGAACTATTTCTCTGACACTAGTTATAGTTTCCGATGCTTCACTTCAGGTTTACTGTATCCCTCTGACCATCTTATTGACGATCAAACACAGAAATTTCATCGGAATTAAATACAAAAGGCACAATGCCGACTCAAGTACAAGAAAACTGGCTCTTCTTGCTGTTAATGTTTTGAACCATTTCTGTGACACTAGTTATAGATTCCGATGCTTCACTTCAGATTTACTGTATCCCTCTGACCTTCTTATTGACGAAGAAACACAGATATTGCATCGGAATTAAATACAAAAGGCACTATGCCGACATAAGTACAAGAAGACTGACCCTTCTTACTGTCTATGTTCTGAACCAATCCTGTGACACTAGTTATAGATTCCGATGCTTCACTTCAGGTTTACTGTATCCCACTGACCTTCGTATTGACCATGAAACACAGAAATTGCATCGGAATTAAATACAAAAAGCACAATGCCGACTTAAGTACAAGAAGACTGACTCTTCTTACTGTCTATGTTTTGAACCATTCCTGTGACACTAGTTATTGATTCCGATACTTCACTTCAGGGTTACTGTATCCCTCTGTCCTTCTTATTGACGATCAAACACAGAAATTTCATCGGAATTAAATACAAAAGGCACAATGCCGACTCAAGTACAAGAAGACTGGCTCTTCTTATTGCCAATGTTTTGAACCATTCCGGTGACACTAGTTGTATATTCCGAAGCTTCACTTCAGGTTTACTGTACCCAGCTGAACTTATTGACGATGAAACACAGATATTGCATCGGCATTTTATACAAAAGGCACAATGCCGACTTAAGTACAAGAAGACTGACTCTTCCCACTGTCTATGCTTTGAATCATTCCTGTGACACTAGTTATAAATTCCGATGCTTCACTTCTGGTTTACACTATACCTCTGACCTTCTTACTGACGATGAAACACAGAAATTGCATCTTAATTAAATACAAAAGGCACAATGCCGACTTCAGTACAAGAACACTGACTCTTCTTACTGTCTATGGTTTGAACTATTTCTCTGACACTAGTTATAGTTTCCGATGCTTCACTTCAGGTTTACTGTATCCCTCTGACCATCTTATTGACGATCAAACACAGAAATTTCATCGGAATTAAATACAAAAGGCACAATGCCGACTCAAGTACAAGAAGACTGGCTCTTCTTGCTGTTAATGTTTTGAACCATTTCTGTTACACTAGTTATAGATTCCGATGCTTCACTTCAGATTTACTGTATCCCTCTGACCTTCTTATTGACGATGAAACACAGAAATTGCATCGGAATTGAATACAAAAGGCACAATGCTTACATAAGTACAAGAAGACTGACTCTTCTTACTGTCTATGTTTTGAACCATTCCTGTGACACTAGTTATACATTCCGATGCTTCACTCCAGTTTTACTGTATCTCTCTGGCCTTCTTATTGACGATGAAACACAGAAACTGCATCGGAATTAAATACAAAAGGCACAATGCCGACTCAAGTACAAGAAGACTGGCTCTTCTTGCTGATAATGCTTTGAACCATTTCTGTGACACTATTAACAGATTCCGATGCTTCACTTCAGATTTACTGTATCCCGCTGACCTTCTTATTGACGAAGAAACATAGATATTGCATCGGAATTAAATACAAAAGGCACTATGCCGACTTAAGTACAAGAAGACTGACCCTTCTTACTGTCTATGTTTTGAACCAATCCTGTGACACTAGTTATAGATTCCGATGCTTCACTTCAGGTTTACTGTATCCCTCTGACCTTCGTATTGACCATGAAACACAGAAATTGCATCGGAATTAAATACAAAAAGCACAATGTCGACTTAAGTACAAAAAGACTGACTCTTCTTACTGTCTATGTTTTGAACCATTCCAGTGGCACTAGTTATAGATTCCGATGCCTCACTTCAGGATTACTGTATCCCTCTGACCGTCTTATTGACGATGAAACACAGAAATTGCATCGGAATTAAATACAAAAGGCACAATGCCGACTTAAGCACAAGAAAACTGACTCTTCTTACTGTCTATGTTTTGAACCATTAATGTGACACTACTTATGGATTCCGATGCTTCACTTCTCGTTTACTGTATCCCTCTGAGCTTCTTATTGACGATGAAACGCAGAAATTGCATCGGAATTATATACAAAAGGCACAATGCCGACTTAAGTACAAGAAGACTGTCTCTTCTTACTGTCTATGATTTGAACCATTCCTGTGACACTAGTTATAGATTCCGATGCTTCACTTCAGGGTTACTGTATCCCTTTCACCTTCTTATTGACGATGAAACACAGAAATTGTATCTTAATTAAATACAAAAGGCACAATGCCGACTTAAGTACAAGAAGACTGACTCTTCTTACTGTCTTTGTTTTGAACCATTCCTGTGACACTAGTTATAGATTCCGATGCTTCACTTTAGGCGTACTGTATCGCTCTGACCTTATTATTAACGATGAAACACAGAAATTGAATCTTAATTAAATACAAAATGCACAATGAGCGACTGAAGTAAAAAAAAACTTACTCTTCTTACTGGTTATGTTTTGAACCATTCCTGTGACACTAGTTATAGATTCCGATGCTTCACTTCAGGTTTACTGTATCCCTGTGACCTTCTTATTGACGATGAATCATAGAAATTGCATCGGAATTTAATACAAAAGGCACAATGCAGACTTAAGTACAAGAAAACTGACTCTTCTTACTGTCTATGCTTTGAACCATTCCTGTGACACTAGTTATAGATTCCGATGCTTCACTTCAGGTTTACTGTATCCCCCTGACCTTCTTATTGACGATGAAGCACAAAAATTGCATCGGAAATTAATACAAAAGGCACAATGCCGAGTGAAGTACAAGAAGTCTGTCTCTTTCTATTGTCTTCGTTTTGAACCATTCCGGTGTCACTAGTTATAGATTCCGATGCTTCACTTCAGGTTTACTGTATCCCTCAGACATTCTTATTGACGATGAAACACAGAAATTGCATTGGAATGAAATACAAAAGGCACAATACCGACTCAAGTACAAGAAGACTGGCTCTTCTTACTGTCTATGATTTCAACCATTCCTGTATCACTAGTTATAGATGCCGATGCTTAACTTCAGGTTCACTGTATCCCATGGACCTTCTTATTGACGATGAAACACAGAAATTGCATCGCAATTGAATACAAAAGGCACAATGCTTACTTAAGTACAAGAAGACTGACTCTTCTTACTGTCTATGTTTTGAACCATTCCTGTGACACTAGTTATACATTCCGATGCTTCACACCAGTTTTACTGTATCCCTCTGACCTTCGTATTGACGATGAAACACAGAAACTGCATCGGCATTTTATACAAAAGGCACAATGCCGACTTAAGTACAAGAAGACTGACTCTTCCCACTGTCTATGCTTTGAAACATTCCTGTGACACTAGTTATAAATTCCGATGCTTCACTTCTGGTTTACACTATACTTCTGACCTTCTTATTGACGATGAAACACAGAAATTGCATCTTAAGTAAATACAAAAGGCACAATGCCGACTTCAGTACAAGAACACTGACTCTTCTTACTGTCTATGGTTTGAACTATTTCTCTGACACTAGTTATAGTTTCCGATGCTTCACTTCAGGTTTACTGTATCCCTCTGACCATCTTATTGACGATCAAACACAGAAATTTCATCGGAATTAAATACAAAAGGCACAATGCCGACTCAAGTACAAGAAAACTGGCTCTTCTTGCTGTTAATGTTTTGAACCATTTCTGTGACACTAGTTATAGATTCCGATGCTTCACTTCAGATTTACTGTATCCCTCTGACCTTCTTATTGACGAAGAAACACAGATATTGCATCGGAATTAAATACAAAAGGCACTATGCCGACATAAGTACAAGAAGACTGACCCTTCTTACTGTCTATGTTCTGAACCAATCCTGTGACACTAGTTATAGATTCCGATGCTTCACTTCAGGTTTACTGTATCCCACTGACCTTCGTATTGACCATGAAACACAGAAATTGCATCGGAATTAAATACAAAAAGCACAATGCCGACTTAAGTACAAGAAGACTGACTCTTCTTACTGTCTATGTTTTGAACCATTCCTGTGACACTAGTTATTGATTCCGATACTTCACTTCAGGGTTACTGTATCCCTCTGTCCTTCTTATTGACGATCAAACACAGAAATTTCATCGGAATTAAGTACAAAAGGCACAATGCCGACTCAAGTACAAGAAGACTGGCTCTTCTTATTGCCAATGTTTTGAACCATTCCGGTGACACTAGTTATATATTCCGAAGCTTCACTTCAGGTTTACTGTACCCAGCTGAACTTATTGACGATGAAACACAGATATTGCATCGGCATTTTATACAAAAGGCACAATGCCGACTTAAGTACAAGAAGACTGACTCTTCCCACTGTCTATGCTTTGAATCATTCCTGTGACACTAGTTATAAATTCCGATGCTTCACTTCTGGTTTACACTATACCTCTGACCTTCTTACTGACGATGAAACACAGAAATTGCATCTTAATTAAATACAAAAGGCACAATGCCGACTTCAGTACAAGAACACTGACTCTTCTTACTGTCTATGGTTTGAACTATTTCTCTGACACTAGTTATAGTTTCCGATGCTTCACTTCAGGTTTACTGTATCCCTCTGACCATCTTATTGACGATCAAACACAGAAATTTCATCGGAATTAAATACAAAAGGCACAATGCCGACTCAAGTACAAGAAGACTGGCTCTTCTTGCTGTTAATGTTTTGAACCATTTCTGTTACACTAGTTATAGATTCCGATGCTTCACTTCAGATTTACTGTATCCCTCTGACCTTCTTATTGACGAAGAAACACAGATATTGCATCGGAATTAAATACAAAAGGCACTATGCCGACATAAGTACAAGAAGACTGACCCTTCTTACTGTCTATGTTCTGAACCAATCCTGTGACACTAGTTATAGATTGCGATGCTTCACTTCAGGTTTACTGTATCCCACTGACCTTCGTATTGACCATGGAACACAGAAATTGCATCGGAATTAAATACAAAAAGCACAATGCCGACTTAAGTACAAAAAGACTAACTCTTCTTACTGTCTATGTTTTGAACCATTCCAGTGACACTAGTTATAGATTCCGATGCCTCACTTCAGGATTACTGTATCCCTCTGACCGTCTTATTGACGATGAAACACAGAAATTGCATCGGAATTAAATACAAAAGGCACAATGCCGACTTAAGCACAAGAAAACTGACTCTTCTTACTGTCTATGTTTTGAACCATTAATGTGACACTACTTATTGATTCCGATGCTTCACTTCTCGTTTACTGTATACCACTGAGCTTCTTATTGACGATGACACACAGAAATTGCATCTTAATCAAATACAAAAGGCACAATGCCGACTTAAGTACAAGAAGACTGACTCCTCTTACTTTCTTTGTTTTGCACCATTCCTGTGACACTAGTTATAGATTCCGATGCTTCACTTCAGGCGTACTGTATCGCTCTGACCTTATTATTGAGGATGAAACACAGAAATTGAATCTTAATTAAATACAAAATGCACAATGAGCGACTTAAGTACAAAAAAACTGACTCTTCTTACTGGTTATGTTTTGAACCATTCCTGTGACACTAGTTATAGATTCCGATGCTTCACTTCAGGTTTTCTGTATCCCTGTGACCTTCTTATTGACGATGAATCATAGAAATTGCATCGGAATTAAATATAAAAGGCACAATGCCGACTTAAGTACAAGAAAACTGACTCTTCCTACTGTCTGTGTTTTGAACTATTCCTGTGACACTAGCTATAGATTCCGATGCTTCACTTCAGGTTTACTGTATCCCCCTGACCTTCTTATTGACGATGAAAAACAGAAATTGCATCGGAATTAAATACAAAAGGCACAATGCCGAGTGAAGTACAAGAAGACTGACACTTTCTATTGTCTACGTTTTGAACCATTCCGGTGACACTAGTTACAGATTCCGATGCTTCACTTCAGGTTTACTGTATCACTCAGACCTTCTTGTTGACGATGAAACACAGAAATTGCATCTTAATTAAATACAAAAGGCATAATTCCGACTCAAGTACATAAAGACTGGCTCTTCTTACTGTCTATGATTTGAACCATTCCTGTGACACTAGTTATAGATTCCGATGCTTCACTTCAGGTTTACTGTATCCCTCTGATATTCTTATTGACGACAAAACACAGAAATTCCATCGGAATTATATACAAAAGGCACAATGCCGACTTGAGTACAAGAAGTCAGACTCTTCTTACTGTCTATGCTTTGAACCTTTCCTGTGACACAAGTTATTGATTCCGATGCTTCACTTCAGGTTGACTGTATCCCTCTGACCTTCTAATTGACGATGAAACACAGAAATTGCATCTTAATTAAATACAAAAGGCGTAATGCCGACTTAAGTACAAGAAGACTGACTCTTCTTACTGTCTATGCTTTGAACCATTCCTATGACACTAGTTATCGATTCCGATGCTTCACTTCATTATTACTGTATCCCTCTGACCTTCTTATCGACGATGAAACACAGAAAATTGATCGCTATTAAATACCAAAGGCACAATGCCGACTCAAGTACAAGAAGACTAGCTCTTCTTACTGTCTATGATTTGAACCATTCCTGTGACACTAGTTATAGATTCCGATGCTTCACCTCAGGATTACTGTATCCCTCTGAGCTTCTTGTTGACGATGAAACGCAGATATTGCATCGGAATTATATACAAAAGGCACAATGCCGACTTAAGGACAAGAAGACTGACTCTTCTTACTGTCTATGTTTTGAACCATTGCTGTGACACTAGTTATAGATTCCGATGCTTCACTTCAGGTGTACTGGATCCCTCTGAACTTATTATTGACGATGAAACACAGAAATTGCATCTTAATTAAATACAAAAGGCGCAATGCCGACTTCAGTACAAGAACACTGACTCTTCTTAGTGTCAATGGTTTGAACCATTCCTGTGACACTAGTTATAGAATCCGATGCTTCACTTCAGGTTTACTGTATGCCCCTGACCTTCTTATTGACGATGAAACACAGAAATTGCATCGGAATTAAATACAAAAGGCACAATGCCGAGTGAAGTACAAGAAGACTGACTCTTTCTATTGTTAAGGTTTTGAACCATTGCGGTGACACTAGTTATAGATTCCGATGCTTCACTTCAGGTTTACTGTATCCCTCAGACCTTCTTATTGACGATGAAACACAGAAATTGCATCGGGATTAAATACAAAAGGCACAATGCCGACTCAAGGACATGAAGACTGGCTCTTTTTACTGTCTATGTTTTGAACCATTCCTGGGACACTAGTTATAGATTCCGATGCCTCAGTCAGTATTACTGTATCCCTCTGACCTTCTTATTGACGATGAAACACAGAAATCGCATCGGAATTATATACAAAAGGCACAATGCCGACTTAAGTACAAGAAGACTGACTCTTCTTACTGTCTATGCTTTGAACCTTTCCTGTGACACTAGTTATTGATTCCGATGCTTCACTTCAGGTTGACTGTATCCCTCTGACCTTCTTATTGACGATAAAACACAGAAATTTCTTCTTAATTAAATACAAAAGGCACAATGCCGACTTAAGTGCAAGAAAACTGAGTCTTCTTACTGTCTATGTTTTGAACCATTCCTATGACACTAGTTATAGATTCCGATGCTTCACTTCATTTTTAGTGTATCTCTCTGACCTTCTTATTGACGATGAAACACAGAAATTGCATCGGAATTGAATACAAAAGGCACAATGCTTACTTAAGTACAAGAAGACTGACTCTTCTTACTGTCTATGTTTTGAACCATTCCTGTGACACTAGTTATACATTCCGATGCTTCACTCCAGTTTTACTGTATCCCTCTGGCCTTCTTATTGACGATGAAACACAGAAACTGCATCGGAATTAAATACAAAAGGCACAATGCCGACCTAAGTACAAGAAGACTGACTCTTCTCACTGTCTATGTTTTGAACCATTCCTGTGACAATAGTTATTGATTCCGATGCTTCACTTCAGGTTTACTGTATCCCTCTGTCCTTCTTATTGACGATCAAACACAGAAATTTCATCGGAAATAAATACAAAAGGCACAATTCCGACTCAAGTACAAGAAGACTGGCTCTTCTTATTGCCTATGTTTTGAACCATTCCTGTGACACTAGTTATAGATTCCGAAGCTTCACTTCAGGTTTACTGTACCCAGCTGACCTTATTGACGATGAAACACAGATATTGCATCGGCATTTTATACAAAAGGCACAATGCCGACTTAAGTACAAGAAGACTGACTCTTCCCACTGTCTATGCTTTGAACCATTCCTGTGACACTAGTTATAAATTCCGATGCTTCACTTCTGGTTTACTGTATACCTCTGACCTTCTTATTGACGATGAAACACAGAAATTGCATCTTAATTAAATACAAAAGGCTCAATGCCGACTTCAGTACAAGAACACTGACTCTTCTTACTGTCTATGGTTTGAACTATTCCTCTGACACTAGTTATAGTTTCCGATGCTTCACTTCAGGTTTACTGTATCCCTCTGACCTTCCTATTGACGATCAAACACAGAAATTTCATCGGAATTAAATACAAAATGCACAATGCCGACTCAAGTACAAGAAGACTGGCTCATCTTGCTGTTAATGTTTTCAACCATTTCTGTGACACTAGTTATAGATTCCGATGCTTCACTTCGGATTTACTGTATCCCTCTGACCTTCTTATTGACGAAGAAACACAGATATTGCATCGGAATTAAATACAAAAGGCACTATGCCGACTTAAGTACAAGAAGACTGACCCTTCTTACTGTCTATGTTTTGAACCAATCCTGTGACACTAGTTATACACTCCTGGAAATTGAAATAAGAACACTGTGAATTCATTGTCCCAGGAAGGGGAAACTTTATTGACACATTCCTGGGGTCAGATACATCACATAATCACACTGACAGAACCACAGGCACATAGACACAGGCAACAGAGCATGCAAAATGTCGGCACTAGTACAGTGTATATCCACCTTTCGCAGCAATGCAGGCTGCTATTCTCCCATGGAGACGATCGTAGAGATGCTGGATGTAGTCCTGTTGAACGGCTTGCCATGCCATTTCCACCTGGCGCCTCAGTTGGACCAGCGTTCGTGCTGGACGTGCAGACCGCGTGAGACGACGCTTCATCCAGTCCCAAACATGCTCAATGGGGGACAGATCCGGAGATCTTGCTGGCCAGGGTAGTTGACTTACACCTTCTAGAGCACGTTGGGTGGCACGGGATACATGCGGACGAGCATTGTCCTGTTGGAACAGCAAGTTCCCTTGCCGGTCTAGGAATGGTAGAACGATGGGTTCGATGACGGTTTGGATGTACCGTGCACTATTCAGTGTCCCCTCGACGATCACCAGTGGTGTACGGCCAGTGTAGGAGATCGCTCCCTACACCATGATGCCGGGTGTTGGCCCTGTGTGCCTCGGTCGTATGTAGTCCTGATTGTGGCGCTCACCTGCACGGCGCCAAACACGCATACGACCATCATTGGCACCAAGGCAGAAGCGACTCTCATCGCTGAAGACGACACGTCTCCATTCGTCCCTCCATTCACGCCTGTCGCGACACCACCGGAGGCGGGCTGCACGATGTTGGGGCGTGAGCGGAAGACGGCCTAACGGTGTGCGGGACCGTAGCCCAGCTTCATGGAGACGGTCGCGAATGGCCCTCGCCGATACCCCAGGAGCAACAGTGTCCCTAATTTACTGGGAAGTGGCGGTGCGGTCCCCTACGGCACTGCGTAGGATCCTACGGTCCTGGCGTGCATCCGTGCGTCGCTGCGGTCCGGTCCCAGGTCGACGGGCACGTGCACCTTCCACCGACCACTGGCGACAACATCGATGTACTGTGGAGACCTCACACCCCACGTGTTGTGCAATTCGGCGGTACGTCCACCCGGCCTCCCGCATGCCCAGTATGCGCCCTCGCTCAAAGTTCGTCAACTGCACATACGGTTCACGTCCTCGCTGTCGCGGCATGCTACCAGTGTTAAAGACTGCGATGGAGCTCCGTATGCCACGGCAAACTGGCTGACACTGACGGCGGCGGTGCACAAATGCTGCGCAGCTAGCGCCATTCGACGGCCAACACCGCGGTTCCTGGTGTGTCCGCTGTGCCGTGCGAGTGATCATTGCTTGTACAGCCCTCTCGCAGTGTCCGGAGCAAGTATGGTGGGTCTGACACACCGGTATCAATGTGTTCTTTTTTCCATTTCCAGGAGTGTAGATTCCGATGCTTCACTTCAGGTTTACAGTATCCCTCTGACCTTCGTATTGACCATGAAACACAGAAATTGCATCGGAATTAAATACAAAAAGCACAATGCCGACTTAAGTACAAGAAGACTGTCTCTTCTTACTGTCTATGTTTTGAACCATTCCTGTGGCACTAGTTATAGATTCCGATGCTTCACTTCAGGGTTACTGTATCCCTTTCACCTTCTTATTGACGATGAAACACGGAAATTGCATCTTAATTAAATACAAGAGGCACAATGCCGACTTAAGTACAAGAAGACTGACTCTTCTTACTGTCTTTGTTTTGAACCATTCCTGTGACACTAGTTATAGATTCCGATGCTTCACTTCAGGCGTACTGTATCGCTCTGACCTTATTATTGACGATGAAACACAGAAATTGAATCTTAATTAAATACAAAATGCACAATGAGCGACTTAAGTACAAAAAAACTGACTCTTCTTACTGTTTATGTTTTGAACCATTCCTGTGACACTAGTTATAGATTCCGATGCTTCACTTCAGGTTTACTGTATCCCTGTGACCTTCTTATTGACGATGAATCATAGAAATTGCATCGGAATTTAATACAAAAGGCACAATGCAGACTTAAGTACAAGAAAACTGACTCTTCTTACTGTCTATGTTTTGGACCATTCCTGTGACACTAGTTATAGATTCCGATGCTTCACTTCAGGTTTACTGTATCCCCCTGACCTTCTTATTGACGATGAAGCACAAAAATTGCATCGGAATTAAATACAAAAGGCACAATGCCGAGTGAAGTACAAGAAGACTGACTCTTTCTATTGTCTACGTTTTGAACCATTCCAGTGTCACTAGTTATAGATTCCGATGCTTCACTTCACGTTTACTGTATCCCTCAGACCTTCTTATTGACGATGAAACACAGAAATTGCATCGGAATGAAATACAACAGGCACAATGCCGACTCAAGTACAAGAAGACTGACTCTTCTTACTGTCTATGCTTTCAACCTTTCCTGTGACACTAGTTATTGATTCCGATGCTTCACTTCAGGTTGACTGTATCCCTCTGACCTTCTTATTGACGATAAAACACAGAAATTGCATCTTAATTAAATACAAAACGCACAACGCCGACTGAAGTGCAAGAAAACTGACTCTTCTTACTGTCTATGATTTGAACCATTCCTATGACACTAGTTATAGATTCCGATGCTTCACTTCATTTTTACTGTATCCCTCTGACCTTCTTATTGACGATCAAACACAGAAAAGTGATCGGAATTAAATACAAAAGGCACAATGCCGACTCAAGTACAAGAAGACTGGCTCTTCTTACTGTCTATGATTTCAACCATTCCTGTGGCACTAGTTATAGATGCCGATGCTTAACTTCAGGTTCACTGTATCCCTTGGACCTTCTTATTGACGATGAAACACAGAAATTGCATCGGAATTGAATACAAAAGGCACAATGCTTACTTAAGTACAAGAAGACTGACTCTTCTTACTGTCTATGTTTTGAATCATTCCTGTGACACTAGTTATAGATTCCGATGCTTCACCTCAGGATTACTGTATCCCTCTGGCCTTCTTATTGCCGATGAAACACAGAAACTGCATCGGAATTAAATACAAAAGGCACAATGCCGACTTAAGTGCAGGAAGACTGCCTCTTCTTACTGTCTATGTTTTGAACCATTCCTGTGACACTATTCATTGATTCCAATGCTTCACTTCGGGTTTACTGTATCCCTCTGTGCTTCTTATTGACGATCAAACACAGAAATTTCATCGGAATTAAATACAAAAGGCACAATGCCGACTCAAGTACAAGAAGACTGGCTCTTCTTGCTGTTAATGTTTTGAACCATTTCTGTGACACTAGTTATAGATTCCAATGCTTCACTTCAGGTTTGCTGTATCCCTCTGACCTTCGTATTGACCATGAAACACAGAAATTGCATCGGAATTAAATACAAAAAGCACAATGCCGACTTAGGTACAAAAAGACTGACTCTTCTTACTGTCTATGTTTTGAACCATTAATGTGACACTACTTATTGATTCCGATGCTTCACTTCTCGTTTACTGTATCCCTCTGAGCTTCTTATTGACGATGACACACAGAAATTGCATCTTAATTAAATACAAAAGGCACAATGCCGACTTAAGTACAAGAAGACTGACTCTTCTTACTGTCTTTGTTTTGAACCATTTCTGTGACACTAGTTATAGATTCCGATGCTTCACTTCAGGCGTACTGTATCGCTCTGACCTCATTATTGACGATGAAACACAGAAATTGAATCTTAATTAAATACAAAATGCACAATGAGCGACTTAAGTACAAAAAAACTGACTCTTCTTACTGGTTATGTTTTGAACCATTCCTGTGACACTAGTTATAGATTCCGATGCTTCACTTCAGGTTTACTGTATCCCTGTGACCTTCTTATTGACAATGAATCATAGAAATTGCATCGGAATTTAATACAAAAGGCACAATGCAGAGTTAAGTACAAGAAAACTGACTCTTCTTACTGTCTATGTTTTGAACCATTCCTGTGACACTAGTTATAGATTCCGATGCTTCACTTCAGGATTACTGTATCCCTCAGACCTTCTTATTGACGATGAAACACAGAAATTGCTTCGGAATGAAATACAACAGGCACAATGCCGACTCAAGTAAAAGAAGACTGTCTCTTCTTACTCTATATGTTTTGAACAATTCCTGCGACACTAGTTATAGATTCCTATGCTTCTCTTCAGGTTTACTGTATCCCTCTGACCATCTTATTGACGATGAAACACAGAAATTCCATCGGAATTTTATACAAAAGGCACAATGCCGACTCAAGTACATGAAGACTGGCTCTTCTAACTGTCTATGTTTTGAACCATTCCTGTGACACTAGTTATAGATTCCGATGCTACACTTCAGGTTTACTGTATCCCTCTGATATTCTTATTGACGACGAAACACAGAAATTGCATCGGAATTATATACAAAAGGCACAATGCCGACTTAAGTACAAGAAGTCAGACTCTTCTTACCGTCTATGCTTTGAACCTTTCCTGTGACACAAGTTATTGATTCCGATGCTTCACTTCAGGTTGACTGTATCCCTCTGACCTTCTTATTGACGATGAAACACAGAAATTGCATCTTAATTAAATACAAAAGGCATAATGCCGACTTAAGTACGAGAAGACTGACTCTTCTTACTCTCTATGCTTTGAACCATTCCTATGACACTAGTTATCGATTCCGATGCTTCACATCATTATTACTGTATCCCTCTGACCTTCTTATCGACGATCAAACACAGAAAATTGATCGCTATTAAATACAAAAGGCACAATGCCGACTCAAGTACAAGAAGACTAGCTCTTCTTATTGTCTATGATTTGAACCATTCCTGTGACACTAGTTATAGATTCCGAAGCTTCACCTCAGGATTACTGTATCCCTCTGAGCTTCCTATTGACGATGATACGCAGAATTTGCATCGGAATTATATACAAAAGGCACAATGCCGACTTAAGGACAAGAAGACTGACTCTTCTTACTGTCTATGTTTTGAACCATTGCTGTGACACTAGTTATAGATTCCGATGCTTCACTTCAGGTGTACTGTATCCCTCTGAACTTATTATTGACGATGAAACACCGAAATTGCATCTTAATTAAATACAAAAAGCACAACGCGCGACTTAAGTACAAAAAAACTGACTCTTCTTACTGTTTATGTTTTGAACCATTCCTGTGACACTAGTTATAGATTCCGATGCTTCACTTCAGGTTTAGTGTATCCCTGTGACCTTCTTATTGACGATGAATCACAGAAATTGCATCGGAATTAAATACAAAAGGCACAATGTCGACTTTAGTACAAGAAAACTGATTCTTCCCACTGTCTATGTTTTGAACCATTCCTGTGACAGTAGTTATAGATTCTGATGCTTCACCCCAGGTTTACTGTATCCCTTGGACCTTCTTATTTACGATGAAACACAGAAATAGCATCGGAATTAAAAACAAAAGGTACAATGCCGACTTAAGTACAAGATGACTGACTCTTCTTACTGACTATGATTTGAACCATTCCTGTGACACTAGTTACAGATTCCGATGCTTCACTTCAGGTTTACTGTATCCCTTGGACCTTCTTATTGACGATGAAACACAGAAATTGTATCGGAATCAAATACAAAAGGCACAATGCCGACTTACGTACAAGAAGACTGACTCTTCCTACGGTCTATGTTTTCAACCATTCCTGTGACACTAGTTATAGATTCCGATGCTTCACTCCAGGTTTACTGTATCCCTTGGACCTTTTTATTGACGATGAAACACTGAAATTGCATCGGAATTAAATACAAAAGGCGCAATGCCGACTTATGTACAAGAAGATTGACTCTTCTTACTGACTATGTTTGGAACCATTCCTGTGACACTAGTTATAGATTCCGACGCTTCACTTCAGGTTTACTGTATCCCTTGGACCTTCATATTGTCGATGAAACACAGAAATTGCTTCGGAATTAAATACAAAAAGCACAATGCCGACTTAAGTACAAGAAGACTGACTCTTCTTACTGTCTATGTTTGAACCATTCCTGTAACACATAGTTATAGATTCCGATGCTTCACTCCCGGTTTACTGTATCCCTTGGACCTTCTTATTGGCGATGAAACACAGAAATTGCATCTGAATTAAAAACAAAACGCACAATGCCAACTTAAGTACAAGAAGACTGACTCTTCTTACTGACTTTGTTTTTAACCATTCCTGTGACACTAGTTATAGATTCCGATGCTTCACTCCAGGTTTACTGTATCCCTTGGCCCTCCTTATTGAAGATGAGACACAGAAATTGCATCGGAATTAAATACAGAAGGCACATTGCCGACTTCAATACAAGAAGAATGACTCTTCTTACTGTCTATGTTTTGTACCTTTCCTGTGAGACCAGTTTTCGATTACGATGCTTCACTTCAGGTTTACTGTATCCATTGGGCCTTCTTATTGACGATGAAACACAGAAATTGCATCGGAGTTAAATACAAAGGGCACAATGCCGACAAAAGTACAAGAAGACTGACTCTTCTTACTGTCTATGTTTTGAACCATTCATGTGACTCTAGTTATAGATTCCAATGCTTCACTCCAGGTTTACTGTATCCCTTGGACCTTCTCATTGACGATTAAATACAGAAATTGCATCAGAATTAAATACTAAAGGCACAATGCCGACTTAAGTACAAGAAGACTGACTCTTCTTACTGACTATGATTTGATCCATTCCTGTGACACTAGTTATAGATTCCGATGCTTCACTTCAGGTTTACTGTATCCCTTGGACTTTCTTATTGACGATGATACACAGAAATTGCATTGGAAATAAATAGAAAAGGCACAATCCCGACATAAGTACAAGAAGACTGACACTTCCTACTGTCTATGTTTTGAACCATTCCTGTGACACTAGTTATAGATTCCGATGCTTCACTTCAGGTTAACTGTATACCGCTTACCTTTTTATTGACGATGAAACACAGAAATTGCATCGGAATTAAATACAAAACGCACAATGCCGACTTAAGTACAAGAAGACTGACCCTTCCTACTGTCTATGTTTTGAACCATTCCTGTGACACTAGTTATAGATTCCGATGGTTCACTTCAGGTTCACTGTATCCCTTGGACCTTCTTTTGGACGATGAAACACAGAAATTGCATCGGAATTAAATACAAAGGGCACAATGCCGACATAAGTACAAGTAGACGGACTCTTCTTACTGTCTATGTTTTGAACCATTCATGTGACACTAGTTATAGATTCCAATGCCTCACTCCAGGTTTTCTGTATCCCTTGGACCTTCTCATTGACGATGAAACACAGAAATTGCATCAGAAAAAATACAAAAGGCACAATGCCGATTTAAGTACAAGAAGACTGACTCTTCTTACTGACTATGTTTTGAACCATTCCTGTGACGCTAGTTATAGACTCCGATGCTTCAATTCAGGTTCACTGTATCCCTTGGACTTTCTAATTGACGATGAAACACAGAAATTGCATTGGAATTAAATAGAAAAGGCACAATCCCGACATAAGTACAAGAAGACTGACTCTTCAAAATGTCTATGTTTTGAACCATTCCTGTGACACTACTAATAGACTCCGATGCTTCACTTCAGGTTTACTGCATCCCTCTTACCCTCTTATTGACGATGAAACACAGAAATTGCATCGGAATGAAATACAAAATGCACAATGCCGGCTTAAGTACAAGAAGGCTGACTCTTCCTACTGACTATGTTTTGAACCCTTCCTGTGACACTAGTTATAGATTCCGTTGCTTCACTCCAGGTTTACTGTATGCCTTGGACTTCCTTATTGACGATCAAAAACAGAAATTGCATCGGAATTAAATACAAAAGGCACAATGCCGACTTAAGTACAAGAAGACAGACTCTTCTTACTGTCTATGATTTGAACCATTCCTGTGACACTAGTTATAGATTCCGATGCATCTCTCCAGGTTTACTGTATCCCTTGGACTTCATATAGACGATAAAACACAGAAATTGCATCGGAAATAAATAGAAAAGGCATAATGACGACTTAAGTACAAGAAGACTGACCCTTCTTACTGACTATGTTTGAACCATTCCTGTGACGCTAGTTATAGATTCCGATGCTTCACTTCAGGTTTACTGTATCCCTCGGACCTTCTTATTGACGATGAAACACAGAAATTGCATCGGAATTAAATACAAAAGGCACTATACCGACCTAAGTACAAGATGACTGACTCATCTTACTGTCTTTGCTTTGAACCATTCCTGTGACACTAGTTATAGATTCCGATGCTTCACTCCAGGTTTACTGTATCCCTTGGACCTTCTCATTGACGATGAAACACAGAAATTGCATCGGAATTAAATAGAAAAGGCACAATTCCCACTTAGGTACAAGAAGACTGACTCTTCCTGCAGTCTATGGTTTGAACCATTCCTGTGACACTAGTTCTAGATTCCGATGCTTCACTTCAGGTTTACTGTATCCCTCTGACCTTCTTATTGACAATGAAACACAGAAATTGCATCCGAATTAAATACAAAAGTCACAATGCCGACTTAAGTACACGAAGACTGACTCTTCTTTCTGACTATGTTTTGAACCTTTCCTGTGACACTAGTTACAGATTCCCATGCTTCACTTCAGGTTTACTGTATCCCTTGGACCTTCTTATTGACGATGAAACACAGAAATTGCATCGGAATTAAATACAAAAGGTACAATACCGACTTAAGTACAAGGAGACTGACTCTTCTTACTGACTATGTTTTGAACCATTCCTGTGACACTAGTTATAGATTCCGATTATCCACTCCCGGTTTACTGCATCCCTAGGACCTTCTTATTGACTATGAAACACAGAAATTGCATCGGAATTAAATACAAATGACACAATGCCGACTTAAGTACAAGAAGACTGACTCTTCTTACTGACTATGTTTTGAACCATTCCTGTGACACTAGTTACAGATTCCGATGCATCACTCCAGGTTTACTGTATCCCTTGGACCTACGCATTGACGATCAATCACAGAAATGGCTTCGGAATTAAATACAAAAGGCACAATGCCGACTTAAGTACTAGAAAACTGACTCTTCTTACTGTCTATGTTTTGAACCATTCCTGTGACACTAGTTACAGATTCCGATGCTTCACTTCAGGTTTACTGTATCCCTCTTACCTTCTTACTGACGATTAAACACGGAAATTGCACCGGAATTAAATACAAAATGCACAATCTCGACTTTAGTACAAGAAGACTGACTCATCCTACTGTCTATGATTTGAACCATTCCTGTGACACTAGTTATAGATTCCGATGCTTCACTTCAGGTTTACTGTATCCCTTTGACCTTCTTATTGAAGATGAAAGACATAAATTGCATCGGAATTAAATATAAAAGACACAATGCCGACTTTAGTGCAAAAACACTGACTCTTCATACTGACTATGTTTGAACCAGTCCTGTGACACTAGTTATAGATTCCGATGCTTCACTTCAGGTTTACTGTATCCCTCTTACCCTCTTATTGACGATGAAACACAGAAATCGCATCGGAATTAAATACAAAATGCTCAATGCCTGCTTTAGTACAAGAAGGCTGACTCTTCCTACTGTCTATGTTTTGAACCATACCTGTGACACTAGTTGTAGATTCCGATGCTTCACTTCAGGTTTACTGTATCCCTTGGACCTTCTTATTGTAGATGAATGACATAAATAGCATCGGAATGAAATACAATAGACACAATGCCGACTTGAGTGCAAGAAGACTGACTCTTCTTCTGACAATGTTTTGAACCATTCCTGTGCCACTAGGTATAGATTCCGATGCTTCACTCCAGGTTTACTGTATCCCTTGGACCTCCTTATTGACGATCAAACACAGAAATTGCATCGGAATTAAATACAAAAGTCACAATGCCGATTAATGTAGAAGAAGACAGACTCTTCTTACTGTCTATGATTTGAACCATTCCTGTGACACTAGTTATATATTCCGATGCATCACTCCAGGTTTACTGTATCCCTTGGACTTTTTATTGACGATAAAACACAGAAATTGCATCGGAATTAAATAGAAAAGGCATAATGCCGACTTAAGTACAAGAAGACTGACGCTTCTTACTGACTATGCTTTGAACCATTCCTGTGACACTAGTTATAGATTCCGATGCTTCACTTCAGGTATACTGTATCCCTCGAAGCTTCTTATTGACGATGAAAGACAGAAATTGCATCGGAATTAAATACAAAAGGCACTATTCCGACTTAAGTACAAAATGACTGACTCATCTTACTGTCTTTGTTTTGAACCATTCCTGTGACACTAGTTATAGATTCCGATGCTTCACTCCAGTTTTACTGTACCCCTTGGACCTTTTTATTGACAATGAAACACAGAAATTTAATCGGAATTAAATAGAAAATTCACAATTCCGACTTAGGTACAAGAAGACTGACTCTTCCTACTGTCTATGATTTGAACCATTCCTGTGACACTAGTTCTAGATTCCGATGCTTCATTTCAGGTTTACTGTATCCCTCTGACCTTCTTATTGACGATGAAACACAGAAATTGCATCGGAATGAAATACAAAAGTCACAGTGCCGACATAAGTACACGAAGACTGACTCTTCTTTCTGACTATTTTTGAACCTTTCCTGTGACACTAGTTATAGATTCCCATGCTTCACTTCAGGTTTACTGTATCCCTTGGACCTACTTATTGACGATGAAACACAGAAATTGCATCGGAATTAAATAGAAAAAGCACAATGCCGACTTATGTACAAAAAGACTGACTCTTCCTACTGTCTATGATCTGAACCATTCCTGTGACATTAGTCATAGATTCCGATGCTTCACTTCAGGTTCACTGTATACCTTGGACCTTCTTGTTGACGATGAAACATTGAAATTGCATCGGAATTAAATACAAAAGGCACAATGCCGACTTAACTACAAGTAGACTTACTCTTCTTACTGACTATGTTTTGATTCATTCCTGTGACACTAGTTATAGATTCCGATGCTTCACTCCAGGTTTACTGTATCCCTTGGGCCGTCTTATTGACGATGAAACACAGAAATTGCATCGGAATTAAATACAAAAGGCACAATGCCGACATAAGTACAAGAAGACTGACTCTTCTGACTGACTATGTTTTGAACCATTCCTGTGACACTAGTTATAGGTTCCGATGCTTCACTCCCGGTTTACTGTATCCCTTGGACCTTCTTATTGACTATGAAACACAGAAATTGCATCGGAATTAAATACGAATGACACAATGCCGACTAAGTACAAGAAGACTGCCTCTTCCTACTGTCTATGTTTTGAACCATTCCTGTGACACTAGTTATAGATTCCGATGCTTAATTCCAGGTTTACTGTATCCCTTGGACCTTCTTATTGACGATGAAACGCAGAAATTGCATCGGAATTAAATAAAATGGCACAATGCCGACTTAAGTACAACAAGACTGACTCTTCCTACTGTCTATGTTTTGAACCATTCCTGTGGCACTAGTTATAGATTCCGATGCTTCACTTCAGGTTTACTGTATCCCTTGAACCTTCTAATTGACGATGAAACACAGAAATTGCATCGGAATTAAATACAAAAGGTACAATGCCGACTTAAGATCAAGAAGACTGACTATTCTTTCTGACTATGTTTTGAACCTTTCCTGTGACACTAGTTATAGATTCCCATGCTTCACTACAGGTTTACTGTATCCCTTGGACCTTCTAATTGACGATGAAACACAGAAATTGCATCGGAATTAAATACAAAAGGGACAATGCCGTTTTAAGATCAAGAAGACGGGCTCTTCTTACCGTCTATGCTTTGTACCTTTCCTGTGACACTAGTTATAGATTCCGATGCTTCACTCCAGGTTTACTGTATCCCTTGGACCTTCTTATTGACGATGAAACACAGAAATTGCATCGGAATTAAATAGAAAAAGCACAATCCCGACTTAAGTACAAGAAGACTGACTCTTCCTACTGTCTATGCTTTGAACCATTCCTGTGACACTGGTTATAGATTCCGATGCTTCACTACACGTTTACTGTATCCCTCTGACATTCGTATTGACGATTAAACACAGAAATTGCATCGGAATTAAATACAAAAGACACAATGCCGAATTAAGTACAAGAAGGCTCACTATTCCTACTGTCTATGTTTTGAACCATTCCTGTGACACTAGTTATAGATTCCGATGCTTCACTCCAGGTTTACTGTATCCCTAGGACCTTCTTATTGACGATAAAACACAGAAATTGCATCGGAATTAAATAGAAAAAGCATAATGCCGACTTAAGTACAAGCAGACTGACCCATCTTGCTGACTATGTTTTGAACCATTCCTGTGGCACAAGTTATAGATTCCGATGCTCCACTTCAGGTTTACTGTATCCCTCGGAACTTCTTATTGACGATGAAACACAGAAATTGCATCTGAATTAAATACAAAAGGCACTATTCCGACTTAAGTACAAGATGACTGACTCTTCTTACTGTCTTTGTTTTGAACCATTCCTGTGACACTAGTTATACATTCCGATGTTTCACTCCAGGTTTACTGTATCCCTTGGTCCTTCTTATTGACGATGAAACGCAGAAATTGTATCGAAATAAAATACATAAGGCACAATGCCGACTTAAGTACAAGAAGACTGACTCTTCTTACTGACTATGATTTGAACCATTCCTGTGACACTAGTTACAGATTCAGATGCTTCACTTCAGGTTTTCTGCATCCCTTGGACCTACATAATGACGATGAAACACAGAAATTGCATCGGAATTAAATAGAAAAGGCACAATGCCGACTTAAGTATAAGACGACTGACTCTTCTTACTGACTATGCTTTGAACCATTCCTGTGACGCTAGTTATAGATTCCGATGCTTAACTCCAGGTTTACTGTATCCCTTGGACCTTCATATTGACGATGAAACACAGAAATTGCATCGGAATTAAATAAAATGACACAATGCCGACTTAAGTACAACAAGACTGACTCTTCCTACTGTCTATGTTTTGAACCATTCCTGTGGCACTAGTTATAGAATCCGATGCTTCGCTTCAGGTTTACTGTATCCCTTGAACCTTCTAATTGACGATGAAACACAGAAATTGCATTGGAATTAAATACAAAAGGTACAATGCCGACTTAAGATCAAGAAGACTGACTCTTCTTTCTGACTATGTTTTGAACCTTTCCTGTGACACTAGTTATAGATTCCCATGCTTCACTTCAGGTTTACTGTATCCCTTGGACCTTCTAATTGACGATGAAACACAGAAATTGCATCGGAATTAAATACAAAAGGGAAAATGCCGACTTAAGATCAAGAAGACGGGCTCTTCTTACCATCTACGTTTTGTACCTTTCCTGTGACACTAGTTATAGATTCCGATGCTTTACTCCAGGTTTACTGTATCCCTTGGACATTCTTATTGACGATGAAACACAGAAATTGCATCGGAATTAAATACAAAAGACACAATGCCGAATTAAGTACAAGAAGGCTGACTCTTCCTACTGTCTATGTTTTGAACCATTCCTGTGACACTAGTTATAGATTCCGAAGCTTCACTTCAGGTTTACTGTATCCCTTGGACCTTCTTATTGAAGATGAAACACAGAAATTGCATGGAAATTAAATACAAAAGTCACAATGCCGACTTAAGTACACGAATACTGACTCTTGTTTCTGACTATGTTTTGAACCTTTCCTGTGACACTAGTTATAGATTCCCATGATTCACATCAGGTTTACTGTATCCTTTGGACCATCTTATTGACGATGAAACACAGAAATTGCATCGGAATTACATACAAAAGGCACAATGCCGACTTAAGTTAAAGAAGACTGACTCTTCTTACTGACTATGTTTGAACCATTCCTGTGGCACTAGTAATAGATTCCGATGCTTCACTTCAGGTTTACTGTATCCCTCTGACATTCGTATTGACGATGAAACACAGAAATTGCATCGGAATTAAATACAAAAGACACAATGCCGAATTAAGTACAAGAAGGCTGACTCTTCCTACTGGCTATGATTTGAACCATTCCTGTGACACTAGTTCTAGATTCCGATGCTTCACTTCAGCTTTACTGTGTCCCTCTGACCTTCTTATTGACGATGAAACACAGAAATTGCATCGGAATTAAATACAAAAGTCACAATGCCGACTTAAGTACACGCAGACTGACTCTTCTTTCTGACTATGTTTTGAACCTTTCCTGTGACACTAGTTATAGATTCCCATGCTTCACTTCAGGTTTACTGTATCCCTTGGACCTTCTAATTGACGATGAAACACAGAAATTGCATCGGAATTAAATGCAAAAGGTACAATGCCGACTTAAGATCAAGAAGACTGACTCTTCTTACTGTCTATGTTTGAACCATTCCTGTGGCACTAGTTATAGATTCCGATGCTTCACTTCAGGTTTACTGTATCCCTCTGACCTTCTTATTGACGATGAAACACAGAAATTGCATCGGAATTAAATACAAAAGACACAATGCCATTTTAAGTACAAGAAGACTGACTGTTCTTACTGACTATGATTTGAACCATACCTGTGACACTAGTTATAGATTCCGGTGCTTCACTTCAGGTTTACTGTATCCCTTGGACCTTCTTATTGAAGATGAAAGACATAAATAGCATCGGAATTAAATACAAAATGCACTATTCCGACTTAAGTACAAGATGACTGACTCTTCTTACTGTCATTGTTTTGAACCATTCCTGTGACACTAGTTATAGATTCCGATGCTTCACTCCCGGTTTACTGTATCCCTTGGACCTTCTTATTGACTATGAAACACAGAAATTGCATCGGAATTAAATAAAATGGCACAATGCTGACTTAAGTACAACAAGACTGACTCTTCCCACTGTCTATGTTTTGAACCATTCCTGTGGCACTAGTTATAGAATCCGATGCTTCACTTCAGGTTTACTGTATCCCTTGAACCTTCTAATTGACGATGAAACACAGAAATTGCATCGGAATTAAATACAAAAGGTACAATGCCGACTTAAGATCAAGAAGACTGACTCTTCTTTCTGACTATGTTTTGAACCTTTCCTGTGACACTAGTTATAGATTCCCATGCTTCACTTCAGGTTTACTGTATCCCTTGGACCTTCTAATTGACGATGAAACACAGAAATTGCATCGGAATTAAATACAAAAGGGACAATGCCGACTTTAGATCAAGAAGACGGGCTCTTCTTACCGTCTATGCTTTGTACCTTTCCTGTGACACTAGTTATAGATTCCGATGCTTCAGTCCAGGTTTACTGTATCCCTTGGACCCTCTTATTGACGATGAAACAAAGAAATTGCATCGGAATTAAATAGAAATGCACAATGCCGACTTAAGTACAAGAAGACTGACTCATCCTACTGTCTATGTTTTGAACCATTCCTGTGACACTGGTTATAGATTCCGATGCTTCACTACAAGTTTACTGTATCCCTCTGACATTCGTATTGACGATGAAACACAGAAATTGCATCGGAATTAAATACAAAAGGAACAATGCCGACTTAAGTACAAGAAGACTGACTTTTCTTACTGTCTATGTTTTGAACCATTCCTGTGACACTAGTTATAGATTTCGATGCTTAACTCCAGGTTTACTGTATCCCTTGGACCTTCTTATTGACGATCAAACACAGAAATTGCATCGGAAATAAATAAAATGGCACAATGCTGACTTAAGTACAACAAGACTGACTCTTGTTACTGTCTACGTTTTGAACCATTCCTGTGGTACTAGTTATAGAATCCGATGCTTCACTTCAGGTTTACTGTATCCCTTGAACCTTCTAATTGACGATGAAACACAGAAATTGCATCGGAATTAAATACAAAAGGTACAATGCCGACTTAAGATCAAGAAGACTGACTCTTCTTTCTGACTATGTTTTGAACCTTTCCTGTGACACTAGTTATAGATTCCCATGCTTCACTTCAGGTTAACTGTATCCCTTGGACCTTCTAATTGACGATGAAACACAGAAATTGCATCGGAATTAAATGCAAAAGGGACAATGCCGACTTAAGATCAAGAAGACGGGCTCTTCTTACCGTCTATGCTTTGTACCTTTCCTGTGACACTAGATATAGATTCCGATGCTTCATTCCACGTTTACTGTATCCCTTGGACCTTCTTATTGACTATGAAACACAGAAATTGCATCGGAATTAAATACAAATGACACAATGCCGACTTACGTACAAGAAGACTGACTCTTCCTACTGTCTATGTTTTGAACCATTCCTGTGACACTAGTTACAGATTCCGATGCTACACTCCAGGTTTACTGTATCCCTTGGACCTCCTTATTGACGATCAAACACAGAAATGGCATCGGAATTAAATACAAAAGGAACAATGCCGACTTAAGTACAAGAAGACTGACTCTTCTTACTGTCCATGTTTTGAACCTTTCCTGTGACACTAGTTATAGATTCCGATGCTTCCCTCCAGGTTTACTGTAACCTTTGGACCTTCTAATTGACGATGAAACACAGAAATTGCATCGGAATTAAATAGAAAAAGCACAATGCCACCTTAAGTACAAGAAGACAGACTCTTCTTACTGTCTATGTTTTCAACCATTCCTGTGACACTAGTTATAGATTCCGATGCTTCACTCCAGGTTTACTGTATCCCTTGGACCTTCTTATTGACGATAAAACACAGAAATTGCATCGGAATAGAAAAGGCATAATGCCGACTTAAGTACAAGAAGACTGACCCATCTTACTGACTATGTTTGAACCATTCCTGTGACACAAGTTATAGATTCCGATGCTTCACTTCAGGTTTACTGTATCCCTCGGAACTTCTTATTGACGATGAAACACAGAAATTGCATCGGAATTAAATACAAAAGACACAATGCCGAATTAAGTACAAGAAGGCTCACTTTTCCTACTGTCTATGTTTTGAACCATTCCTGTGACACTAGTTATAGATTCCGATGCTACACTCCAGGTTTACTGTATTTCTTGAACCTCCTTATTGACGATCAAACACAGAAATTGCATCGGAATTAAATACAAAAGGCACAATGCCACCTTAAGTACAAGAAGACAGACTCTTCTTACTGTCTATGTTTTCAACCATTCCTGTGACACTAGTTATAGATTCCGATGCTTCACTCCAGGTTTACTGTATCCCTTGGACCTTCTTATTGACGATAAAACACAGAAATTGCATCGGAATTAAATAGAAAAGGCATAATGCCGACTTAAGTACAAGAAGACTGACCCATCTTACTGACTATGTTTTGAACCATTCCTGTGACACAAGTTATAGATTCCGATGCTACACTTCAGGTTTACTGTATCCCTCGGAACTTCTTATTGACGATGAAACACAGAAATTGCATCTGAATTAAATGCAAAAGGCACTATTCCGGCTTAAGTACAAGATGACTGACTCTTCTTACTGTCTTTGTTTTGAACCATTCCTGTGACACTAGTTATACATTCCGATGTTTCACTCCAGGTTTACTGTATCCCTTGGACCTTCTTATTGACGATGAAACACAGAAATTGTATCGAAATAAAATACATAAGGCACAATGCCGACTTAAGTACAAGAAGACTGACTCTTCTTACTGACTATGATTTGAACCATTCCTGTGACACTAGTTACAGATTCAGATGCTTCACTTCAGGTTTACTGCATCCCTTGGACCTACATAATGACGATGAAACACAGTAATTGCATCGGAATTAAATAGAAAAGGCACAATGCCGACTTAGGTACAAGAAGACTGACTCTTCTTACTGACTATGTTTTGAACCATTCCTGTGACGCTAGTTATAGATTCCGATGCTTAACCCCAGGTTTACTGTCTCCCTTGGACCTCCCTATTGACGATCAAACACAGAAATGGCATCGGAATTAAATACAAAAGGAACAATGCCGACTAAAGTACAAGAAGACTGACTCTTCTTACTGTCCATGTTTTGAACCTTTCCTGTGACACTAGTTATAGATTCCGATGCTTCCCTCCAGGTTTACTGTATCCCTTGGACCTTCTAATTGACGATGAAACACAGAAATTGCATCGGAATTAAATAGAAAAAGGACAATGCCGACTTAGGTACAAGAAGACTGACTCTTCCTACTGTCTATGTTTTGAACCATTCCTGTGACACTGGTTATAGATTCCGATGCTTCACTACAAGTTTACTGTATCCCTCTGACATTTGTATTGACGATGAAACACAGAAATTGCATCGGATTTAAATACAAAAGACACAATGCCGAATTAAGTACAAGAAGGCTCACTCTTCCTACTGTCTATATTTTGAACCATTCCTGTGGCACTAGTTATAGAATCCGATCATTCACTTCAGGTTTACTGTATCCCTTGAACCTTCAAATTGACGATGAAACACAGAAATTGCATCGGAATTAAATACAAAAGGTGCAATGCCGACTTAAGATCAAGAAGACTGACTCTTCTTTCTGACTATGTTTTGAACCTTTCCTGTGACACTAGTTATAGATTCCCATGCTTCACTTCAGGTTTACTGTATCCCTTGGACCTTCTAATTGACGATGAAACAAAGAAATTGCATCGGAATTAAATACAAAAGGGACAATGCCGACTTAAGATCAAGAAGACGGGCTCTTCTTACCGTCTATGTTTTGTACCTTTCCTGTGACACTAGTTATAGATTCCGATGCTTCACTCCAGGTTTACTGTTTCCCTTGGACCTTCTTATTGACGATGGACTACAGAAATTGCATCGGAATTAAATAGAAAAAGCACAATGCCGACTTAAATACAAGAAGACTGACTCTTCCTACTGTCTATGTTTTGAACCATTCCTGTGACACTGGTTATAGATTCCGATGCTTCACTACAAGTTTACTGTATCCCTCTGACCTTCTTATTGACGATGAAACACAGAGATTGCATCGGAATTAAATAAAAAGGCACAATGCCGACTTAAGTACTACAAGACTGACCCTTCCTACTGTTTATGTTTGAACCATTCCTGTGACACTAATTGTAGAATCCGATGCTTCACTTCAGGTTTACTGTATCCCTTGGACCTTCTTATTGACGACGAAGCACAGAAATTGCATGGAAATTAAATACAAAAGGCACAATGCCGACTTAAGTACACGAAGACTGACTCTTCTTTCTGACTATGTTTTGAACCTTTCCTGTGACACTAGTTATAGTTTCCCATGATTCACATCAGGTTTACTGTATCCTTTGGACCATCTTATTGACGATGAAACACAGAAATTGCATCGGAATTACATACAAAAGGCACAATGCCGAGTTAAGTTCAAGAAGACTGACTCTTCTTACTGTCTATGTTTGAACCATTCCTGTGGCACTAGTAATAGATTCCGATGCTTCACTTCAGGTTTACTGTATCCCTCTGACATTCGTATTGACGATGAAACACAGAAATTGCATCGGAATTAAATACAAATGACACAATGCCGAATTAAGTACAAGAAGGCTGACTCTTCCTACTGTCTATGTTTTGAACCATTCCTGTGACACTAGTTATAGATTCCGATGCTTCACTTCAGGTTTACAGTACTTCTTGGACCTTCTTATTGAAGATGAAAGACATAAAAGCATCGGAATTAAATACAAAAGTCACAATGCCGACTTGAGTGCAAGAAGTCTGACTCTTATTACTGACTATGTTTTGAACCATTCCTGTGACACTAGTTATAGATTCCGATGCTACACTCCAGGTTTACTGTATTTCTTGAACCTCCTTATTGACGATCAAACACAGAAATTGCATCGGAATTAAATACAAATGGCACAATGCCACCTTAAGTACAAGAAGACAGACTCTTCTTACTGACTATGTTTTGAACCATTCCTGTGCCACAAGTTATAGATTCCGATGCTTCACTTCAGGATTACTGTATCCCTCGGAACTTCTTATTGACGATGAAACACAGGAATTGCATCTGAATTAAATAAAAAAGGCACTATTCCGACTTAAGTACAAGATGACTGACTCTTTTTACTGTCTTTGTTTTGAACCATTCCTGTGACACTAGTTATAGATTCCGATGCTTCACTTCAGGTTTACTGTATCCCTTGGACCTTCTTACTGACGATAAAACACAGAAATTGCATCGGAATTAAATAGAAAAGGCAAAATGCCGACTTAAGTACAAGAAGACTGACCCTTCTTACTGACTATGTTTGGAACCATTCCTGTGACACTAGTTATAGATTCCGATGCTTCACTTCAGGTTTACTGTATCGATTGGACCTTCTTGTTGACGATGAAACATTGAAATTGCATCGGAATTAAATACAAAATGCACAATGCCGACTTAAGTACCAGAGGACTGACTCTTCTTACTGACTATGCTTTGATTAATTCCTGTGACACTAGTTATAGATTCCAATGCTTCACTCCACGTTTACTGTATCCATTGGACCTACCTATTGAAGATGAAACACAGAAATTGCAACGAAATTAAGTACAAAAGGCACAATGCCGACTTAAGTACAAGAAGACTGACTCTTCTTACTGACTATTTTTTGAACCATTCCTGTGACACTGGTTATAGATTCCGATGCTTCACTCCCGGTTTACTGTATCCATTGGACTTTCTTATTGACTATGAAACACAGAAATTGCATCGGAATTAAATACTTATGACACAATGCCGACGTAAGTACAAGAAGACTGACTCTTCTTACTGACTATGTTTTGAACCATTCCTGTGACACTAGTTATAGATTATGATGCTTCACTTCAGGTTTACTGTATCCCTTGGACTTTCTAATTGACGATGAAGCACAGAAATTGTATCGGAAATAAATAGAAAAGGCACAATGCCGACTTAAGTACAAGAAGACAGACTCTTCCTACTGCCTATGTTTTGAACTATCCCTGTGACACTAGTTATAGATTCCGATGCTTCACTCCAGGTTTATTGTATCCCTCTGACCTTCTTATTGACGATGAAACACAGAAATTGCATCGGAATTAATTAAAAAGGCACAATGCCGACTTAAGTACAACAAGACTGACTCTTCCAACTGTCTATGTTGTCAACCATTCCTGTGACACTAGTTATAGATTCCGATGCTTCACTTCAAGTTTACTGTATCCCTTGGACTTTCGTATTGACGATGAAACACAGAAATTGCATCGGAATTAAATACAAAAGACACAATGCCGACTTAAGTCCAAGAAGACTGACTGTTCTTACTGACTATGTTTTGAACCATTCCTGTGACACTAGTTATAGATTCGGGTGCTTCACTTCTGGTTTACTGTATCCCTTGGACCTCCTTATTGACGATGAAACACAGAAATTGTATCGGAATTTAATACAAATGGCACAATGCCGACTTAAGTACAAGAATACTGACTCTTCTTACTGACTATGTTTTGAACCATTATTGTGACACTAGTTATAGATTCCGATGCTTCGCTTCAGATATACTGTATCCCTCTGACGTTCTTATTGACGATGAAACGCAGAAATTGCGTCGGAATTAAATACAAAAGGCACAATGCCGAATTAAGTACAAGAAGACTGACTCTTCTTACTGTCTATGTCTTGAACCAATCCTGTAACAGTAGTAATAGATTCCGATGCTTCACTCTAAGTTTACTGTATCCCTTGGACCTTCTTATTGACGATGAAACACAGATATTGCATCGGAATTAAATATAAAAGGCACAATGCCGACTTAAGCACAAGAGGACTGACTCTTCCTACTGTCTATGTTTTGAACCATCCCTGTGACACTAGTTATAGATTCCGATGCTTCACTCCGGGTTTACTGTATCCCTCTGACCTTCTTATTGACGATGAAACACAGAAATTGCATCGGAATTAATTGAAAAGGCACAATGCCGGCTTAAGTGCAACAAAAATGACTTTTCCTACTGTCTATGTTGTGAACCATTCCTGTGACACTAGTTATAGATTCCGATGCTTCACTCCAGGATTACTGTATCCCTTGGACCTTCTTATTGACGATGAATCACAGAAATTGCATCGGAATTACATACAAAAGGCACAATGCCGACTTAAGTACAAGAAGTTTGACTCTTCTTACTGACTATGTTTTGAAGCATTCCTGTGACACTAGTTATAGATTCCGATGCTTCACTTGAGGTTTACTGTATCACTCTGACCTTCTTGTTGACGAAGAAACACAGAAATTGCAACGGAATTAAATACAAAATGCACAATGCCGACTTAAGTACAAGATTACTGACTCTTCTTACAGTCTATGTTTTGAACCATCCCTGTGACACTTGTTATAGACTCCGATGCTTCACTCCAGGTTTACTGTTTCCCTTGGACCTTCTCATTGACGATGAAACACAGAAATTGCATAGGAATTAAATACAAAAGGCACAATGCCGACTTTAGTACAAGAAGACTGACTCTTCTAACTGACTATGTTTTGAACCATTCCTGTGACACTAGTTATAGATTCCGATGCTTCGCTTCAGATTTACTGTATCCCTCTGACGTTCTTATTGACGATGAAACACAGAAATTGCGTCGGAATTAAATACAAAAGGCACGATGCCGAATTAAGTACAAGAAGACTGACTCTTCTTACTGTCTATGCCTTGAACCAATCCTGTAACAGTAGTAATAGATTCCGATGATTCACTCTAGGTTTACTGTATCCCTTGGACCTTCTTATTGACGATGAAACACAGAAATTGCATTGGAATTAAATAAAAAAGGCACAATGCCGACTTAAGCACAAGAGGACTGACTCATCTTACTGTCTATGTTTTGAACGATTCCTGTGACGCTAGTTACAGATTCCGATGCTTCACTCCAGGTTTACTGTCTCCCTCTTACCTTCTTATTGACGATGGAACACAGAAATTGCATCGGAACTAAATACAAAAGTCACAATGCCGACTAAAGTACAAGAAGACTGACTCTTTATTCTTACTATGATTTGAACGTTTCCTGTGACACTAGTTATAGTTTCCCATGCTTCACTTCAGATTTACTGGATCCCATGGACCTTCTTATTGACGATGAGACACAAAAATTGCATCGGAATTATATACATAAGGCACAATGCAGACTTAAGTACAAGAAGACTGACTCTTCCTACTGTCTATGTTTTGAACCATTCCTGTGACACTAGTTATAGATTCCGATGCTTCACATTAGGTTTACTGTATCCCGCTGAAATTCTTATTGACGATGAAACACAGAAACTGCATCGGAATTAAATACAAAATGCACAATGCCGACATAAGTACAAGAAGACTGACGCTTCTTACTGTCTATGTTTTGAACCATTCCTGTGACACTAGTTATAGCTTCCGATGCTTCACTCCAGGTTTACTGTATCCCTTGGACCCTCTTACTGACGATAAAACACAGAAATTGCATCGGAATTAAATAGAAAAGGCAAAATGCCGACTTAAGTACATGAAGTTTGACTCTTCTTACTGACTATGTTTTGAACCATTCCTGTGACACTAGTTATAGATTCCGATGCTTCACTTCAGGTTTACTGTATCCCTTGGACTTTGTTATTGACGATGAAGCACAGAAATTGAATCGGAATTAAATACAAAAGGCACAATGCCGACTTAAGTACAAGAAGACTGACTCTTCCTAGTGTCTATGTTTTGAACCATCCCTGTGACACTAGTTGTAGATTCCGATGCTTCACTCCAGGTTTACTGTATCCCTCTGACCATCTTATTGACGATGAAACACAGAAATTGCATCGGAATTAATTAAAAAGGCACAATGCCGGCTTAAGTACAACAAAAATGATTCTTCCTACTGTCTATGTTTTGAACCATTCCTGTGACACTAGTTATAGATTCCGATGCTTCACTCCAGGTTTACTGTATCCCTTGGACCCTCTTACTGACGATAAAACACAGAAATTGCATCGGAATTAAATAGAAAAGGCAAAATGCCGACTTAAGTACAAGAAGTTTGACTCTGCTTACTGACTATGTTTTGAACCATTCCTGTGACACTAGTTATAGATTCCGATGCTTCACTTGAGGTTTACTGTATCCCTCTGACCTTCTTGTTGACGATGAAACACAGAAATTGCAACGGAATTAAATACAAAAGGCACAATGCCGACATAAGTACAAGAATACTGACTCTTCTTACTGTCTATGTTTTGAACCATCCCTGTGACACATGTTATAGACTCCGGTGCTTCACTCCAGGTTTACTGTATCCCTTGGACCTTCTCATTGACGATGAAACACAGAAATTGTATAGGAATTGAATACAAAAGGCACAATGCCGACTTTAGTACAAGAAGACTGACTCTTCTAACTGACTATGCTTTGAACCATTCCTGTGACACTAGTTACAGATTCCGATGCTTCGCTTCAGATTTACTGCATCCCTCTGACGCTCTTATTGACGATGAAACACAGAAATTGCGTCGGAATTAAATACAAAAGGCACAATGCCGAATTAAGTACAAGAAGACTGACTCTTCTTACTGTCTGTGTCTTGAACCAATCCTGTAACAGTACTAATAGATTCCGATGATTCACTCTAGGTTTACTGTATCCCTTGGACCTTCTTATTGACGATGAAACACAGAAATTGCATTGGAATTAAATACTAAAGGCACAATGCCGACTTATGCACAAGAAGACTGACTCATCTTACTGTCTATGTGTTGAACGATTCCTCTGACACTAGTTACATATTCCGATGCTTCCCTACAGGTTTACTGTATCCCTCTGACCTTCGTATTGACGATGGGACACAGAAATTGCATCTGATTTAAATACAAAAGTCTCCTTGCCGACTAAAGTACAAGAAGACTGACTCATCTTTCTGACTATGTTTTGAACCTTTCCTGTGACACTAGTTATAGATTTCCATGCTTCACTTGAGGTTTACTGGATCCCTTGGACCATCTTATTGACGATGAAACACAGAAATTGCATCGGAATTATATACAAAAGGCACAATGCCGACTTAAGTACAAGAAGACTGACTCTTCCTACTGTCTATGTTTTGAACCATTCCTGTGACACTAGTTATAGATTCCGATGCTTCACATTAGGTTTACTGTATCCCTCTGAACTTCGTATTGACGATGAAACACAGAAATTGCATCGGAATTAGATACAAAAGTCGCAATGCCGACTTAAGTACAAGAAGTCTGACTCTTCTTTCTGACTATAATTTGAACCTTTCCTATGACACTAGTTATGGATTCCCATGCTTCACTTCAGGTTTACTGTATCCCTTGGACCGTCTTATTGGCGATTAAACACAGATATTGCGTCGGAATTAAATACAAAAGACACAATGCCAACTTAAGTACAAGAAGACTGACTCTTCTTACTGACTATGTTTTGAACCATTCCTGTGACACTAGTTATAGTTTCCGATGCTTCACTTGAGGTTTACTGTATCCCTCTGACCTTCTTATTGACGATGAAACACAGAAATTTCATCGGAATTAAATACAAAATGCACAATGCCGAATTAAGTACAAGAAGACTGACTCTTCTTACTGTCTATGTTTTGAACCAATCATGTGACACTAGTTATAGATTCCGATGCTTCATTCCAGGTTTGCTGTATCCCTTGGACCTTCTTATTGACGATGAAACCCAGAAATTGCATCGGAACTAAATACAAAAGGCACAATGCCGACTTAGGTACAAGAAGACTGACTCTTCTTACTGACTATGTTTTGAACCATTCATGTGACACTAGTTATAGATTCCGATGCTTCACTTCAGGTTTACTGTATCCCTTGGACCTTCTTATTGACGATGAAACACAGAAATAGCATCGGAATTAAATACGAAAGGCACAATGCCGACATAAGTACAAGAAGACTGACTCTTCTTACTGACTATGTTTTGAACCATTCCTGTACCACTAGTTACAGATTCTGATGCTTCACTTCAGGTTTACTGAATCCCTTGGACCTTCTTATTGACGATGAAACACGGAAATGGCATCGGAATTAAATACAAAAAGCACAATGCAGACATAAGTACAAGAACACTGACTCTTCTTACTGACTATGTTTTGAACCATTCCTGTGACACTAGTTAAAGTTTCCGATGCTTCACTTCTGATTTACTGTATCCCTCTGACCTTCCTATTGACGATGAAACACAGAAATTGCATTAGAATTACATACTAAAGGCACAATGCCGAATTAAGTACAAGAAGACTGATTCATCTTACTGTCGATGTTTTGAACCATTCCTGTGACACTAGTTATAGATTCCGATGCTTCACTCCAGGTTTACTGTATCCCTTGGACCTTCTTATTGACGATGACACACAGAAATTGCATCGGAATTAAATAAATATGGCACAATGCCGACTTAAGTACAAGAAGACTGACTCTTCTTACTGTCTATGTTTTGAACCTTTCCTGTGACACTAGTTATAGATTCCAACGCTTCACTCCAGGTTTACTATATACCTTGGACCTTCTTATTTTCCATGAAATACAGAAATTGCATTGGAAATAAATAGAAAAGGCACAATGCCGACTTAAGTACAAGAACACTGACTCTTCCTACTGTCTATGTCTTGGAACCATTCCTGTGACACTAGTTATAGATTCCGATGCTTTACTTCACGTCTACTGTATCCCTCTGACCTTCTTATTGACGATGAAACACAGAAATTGCATCGGAATTAAATACAAAAGGCACAATGCCGACTTAAGTACAAGAAGACAGACTCTTCCCACTGGCGATGTTTGAACCATTCCTGTGCCACTAGTCATAGATTCCGATGCTTCACTTCTGGTTTACTGTATCCCTTGGACCTTCTTATTGACAATGAAACACAGAAATTGCATCGGAATTAAATACAAAAGGCACAATGCCGACTGAAGTACAAGAAGACTGACGTTTCTTACTGACTATGCTTTGAACCATTCCTGTGACACTAGTTATAGACTCTGATGCTTCACCTCAGGTTTACTGTATCCCTTCGACCTCCTTATTGGAGATGAAACACAGAAATTGCATCGGAATTAAATACAAAAGCCACAATGCCGACTTAAGTGCATGAATACTGACTCTTCTTACTGTCTATGTTTTGAACCATCCCTGTGACACTTGTTATTGATTCTGAAGCTGCACTCCAGGTTTACTGTATCCCTTGGACCTTCCTATTGATGATGAAACACAGAAATTGCATCGGAATTAAATACAAAAGGCACAATGCCGACTTTAGTACAAGAAGACTGACTCTTCTTACTGACTATGTTTTGAACCATGCCTGTGACACTAGTTATAGATTGCGATGCTTCACTTCAGATTTACTGTATTTCTCTGACGTTCTAATTGACGATGAAACACAGAAATTGCGTCGGAATTAAATACAAAAGGCACAATGCCGAATTAAGTACAAGAAGACTGACTCTTCTTACTGTCTATGTTTTAAACCATTCCTGTGACACTAGTTACAGATTCCGATGCTTCACTCCCGTTTTACTGTATCCCTTGGACCTCCTTATTGTCGATGAAACACAGAAATTGCATCGGAATTAAATACAAAAGGCACAATGCTGACTTAAGTACAAGAAGACTGACTCCTCTTACTGACTATGCTTTGAACCATTCCTGTGAAACTAGTTATAGATTCCGATGCTTCACTTTATGTTTACTGTATCCCTTGGACCTTCTTATTGGCGATGAAACACAGCAATTGCATCGGAATTTAATAGAGAAGGCACAATGCCGACTTAAGTACAAGAAGACTGACTCTTCCTACTTTCTTGTTTTGTACCAATCCTGTGACACTAGTTATAGGTTTCGATGCTTCTCTTCAGGTTTACTGTATCCCTTGGACCTTCTTATTGACGATGAAACACAGAAATTACATCGGAATAAAATACTAAAGGCACAATGCCGACTTAAGTACAATAAGACTGACTCTTCCTACTGTCTATGCTTTGGACCATTCCTGCGACACTAGTTATAGATTCCGATGCTTCACTTCAGGTTTACTGTATCCCTCTTACTTTCTTATTGACGATGAAACATAGAAATTGCATCGGAATTAAATACAAAAGGCACAATGCCGACTTAAGTACAAGAAGACTGACTCATCTTACTGACTGTGTTATGAACCATTCCTGTGACACTAGTTATAGATTCCGATGCTTCACTTCAGGTTTACTGTATCCCTCTGACCTTCTTATTGACGATGAAACACAGAAATTCCATCGGAATTAAATACAAAAGGCACAATGCCGAATCAAGTACAAGAAGACTGACTCTTCTTACTGTCGATGTTTTGAACCATTCCTGTGACAGTAGTTATAGATTCCGATGCTTCACTCCAGGTTTACTGTATCCCTTGGACCTTCTTATTGACGATGAAATACAGAAATTGCATCGGAATTAAATAAAAAAGGCACAATGCCGACTTAAGTACAAGAAGACTGTCCATACTTACTGTCTATGTTTTGAACCATTCCTGTGACACTAGTTATAGATTGCGATGCTTCACTGCAGGTTTACTATACCCCTTCGACCATCTTACTGACGATAAAACTCAGAAATTGCATCGGAATTAAACAGAAAAGGCAAAAGCCGACTTAAGTACAAGAAGACTGACCCTTCTTACTGTCTATGTTTTGAACCATTCCTGTGACACTAGTTATAGATTCCGATGCTTCACTCCAGGTTTACTGTATCCCTTGGACCTTCGTATTGACGATGAAACACAGAAATTGCATCGGAATTAAACACTAAAGGCACAATGCCGACTTAAGTACAAGAAGACTGACTCTTCTTACTGACTATGTTTTGAACCATTCCTGTGACTCTAGTTAAAGAATCTGATGCTTCACTTCAGGTTTACTGTATCCCTTGGACGTTCTAATTGAAGATGAAACACAGAAATTACATCGAAATTAAATCCAAAAGGCACAATGCCGACATAAGTACAAGAGTACTGACTATTCTTACTGTCTATGTTTTGAACCATCCGTGTGACAGTAGTTATAGATTCCGATGCTTCACTCCTGGTTTACTGTATCCCTTGGACCTTCTTATTGTCGATGAAACTCAGATATAGCATCGGAATTAAATACAAAAGGCACAATGCCGACTTTAGTACAAGAAGACTGACTCTTCTTACCGACTATGTTTTGATTCGTTAATGTGACACTAGTTATAGATTCCGATGCTTCACTCCAGGTTTGCTGTATCGCTTGGACCTTCTTATTGACGATGAATCACAGAAATTGCATCGGAATTAAATACAAAAGGCACAATGCCGACTTAAGTACAAAAAGACTCTCTCTTCTTACTGACTATGCATTGAACCATTTCTGTGACACTAGTTATAGATTCCGATGCTTCACTCCCGGTTTACTGTATCCCTTGGACCTTCTTATTGACGATGAAACACAAAAATAGCATCGGAATAAATACAAAAGGCACAATGCCGACCTAAGTACAAGAAGACCGACTCTTCTTACTGACTATGTTTTGAACCATTCCTGTGACACTAGTTATAGATTGCGATGCTTCACTTCACATTTACTGTATTTCTCTGACGTTCTTATTGACGATGAAACACAGAAATTGCGTCGGAATTAAATACAAAAGGCACAATGCCATATTAAGTACAAGAAGACTGACTCTTCTTACTGTCTATGTTTTGACCCTTCCCTGTGAGACTTGTTATTGATTCCGAAGCTGCAATCCAGGTTTACTGTATCCCTTGGACCTTCCTATTGATGATGAAACACAGAAATTGAATCGGAATTAAATACAAAAGGCACAATGCCGACTTTAGTACAAGAAGACTGACTCTTCTTACTGACTATGTTTTGAACCATTCCTGTGACACTACTTATAGATTGCGATGCTTCACTTCAGATTTACTGTATTTCTCTGACTTCTTATTGACGATGAAACACAGAAATTGCGTCGGAATAAAATACAAAAGGCACAATGCCGAATTAAGTACAAGAAGACTGACTCTTCTTACTGTCTATGTTTGAACCATTCCTGTGACACTAGTAATAGATTATGATGCTTCACTCTAGGTTTACTGTATCCCTTGGACCTTCTTATTGACGACGAAACACAGAAATTGCATCGGAATTAAATAAAAAAGGCACAATGCCGACTTAAGTACAAGAAGACTGACTCATCTTACTGTCTATGTTTAAACCATTCCTGTGACACTAGTTACAGATTCCGATGCTTCACTCCCGGTTTACTGTATCCCTTGGACCTCCTTATTGACGATGAAACACAGAAATTGCATCGGAATTAAATACAAAAGGCACAATGCTGACTTAAGTACAAGAAGACTGACTCCTCTTACTGACTATGCTTTGAACCACTCCTGTGAAACTAGTTATAGATTCCGATGCTTCACTTTATGTTTACTGTATCCCTTGGACCTTCTTATTGACGATGAAACACAGCAATTGCATCGGAATTTAATAAAGAAGGCACAATGCCGACTTGAGTACAAGAAGACTGACTCTTCCTACTTTCTATGTTTTGTACCATTCGTGTGACACTAGTTATAGATTTCGATGCTTATCTTCAGGTTTACTGTATCTCTTGGACCTTCTTATTGACGATGAAACACAGAAATTACATCGGAATAAAATACTAAAGGCACAATGCCGACTTAAGTACAATAAGACTGACTCTTCCTACTGTCTATGCTTTGGACCATTCCTGCGACACTAGTTATAGATTCCGATGCTTCACTTCAGGTTTACTGTATCCCTCTTACTTTCTTATTGACGATGAAACACAGAAATTGCATCGGAATTAAATACAAAAGTCACAATGCTGACTTAAGTACAAGAAGACTGACGCTTCCTACTGTCTATGTTTTGAACCATTCCTGTGACACTGGTTATAGATTCCGATGCTTCACTCCCGGTTTACTGTATCAATTGGACCTTCTTGTTGACGATGAAACACAGAAATTGCATCGGAATTAAATACAAAATGCACAATGCCGACTTAAGTACAGGAAGACTGACTTTTCTTACTGACTATGCTTTGAACCATTCCTGTGACACTAGTTATAGATACCTGTGCTTCACTTCAGGTTTACTGTATTCCTTGGACCTTCTTATTGACGAGGAAACACAGAAATTGCATCGGAATTAAATACAAAAGGCACAATGCCGACTTAAGTACAAGAAGACTGACTCATCTTACTGACTGTGTTTTGAACCATTCCTGTGACACTAGTTATAAATTCCGATGCTTCGCTTCAGGCTTACTGTATCCCTCTGACCTTCTTATTGACGATGAAACATAGAAATTGCATCGGAATTAAATACAAAAGGCACAATGCCGAATCAAGTACAAGAAGACTGACTCTTCTTACTGTCGATGTTTTGAACCATTCCTGTGACAGTAGTTATAGATTCCGATGCTTCACTCCAGGTTTACTGTATCCCTTGGACCTTCTTATTGACGATGAAACACAGAAATTGCATCGGAATTAAATAAAGAAGGCACAATGCCGACTTAAGTACAAGAAGACTGACCATACTTACTGTCTATGTTTTGAACCATTCCTGTGACACTAGTTATAGATTGCGATGCTTCACTGCAGGTTTACTATATCCCTTCGACCTTCTTACTGACGATAAAACTCAGAAATTGCATCGGAATTAAATACTAAAGGCACAATGCCGACTTAAGTACAAGAAGACTGACTCTTCCCACTGTCAATGCTTTGAACCATTCCTGGTACACTAGTTATAGATTCCGATGCTTCGGTTCAGGTTTTCTGTATCCCTTGGACATTCTTATTGACGAAGAAACACAGAAATTGCATCGGAATTAAATACAAAAGGCACAATGCCGACTTATGTACAAGAAGACTGACTCTTCTTACTGACTATGTTTTGAACCATTCCTGTGACTCTAGTTGGAGACTCTGATGCTTCACTTCAGGTTTACTGTATCCCTTGGACGTTCTTATTGAAGATGAAACACAGAAATTACATCGGAATTAAATCCAAAAGGCACAATGCCGACATAAGTACAAGAGTACTGACTATTCTTACTGTCTATGTTTTGAGCCATCCCTGTGACACTTGTTATAGATTCCGAAGCTTCACTCCAGGTTTACTGTGGCCCTTCGTCCTTCTTATTGACGATGAAACACATAAATTGCATCGGAATTAAATACAAAATGCTCAATGCCGACTTTACTATAAGAATTCTGACTCTTCATACTGACTATGTTTTGAACCATTCCTGTGACACTAGTTATAGATTCCGATGCTTCACTTCAGATTAACTGTATCCCTCTGACGTTCTTATTGACGATGAAACACAGAAATTGCGTCGGCACTAAATTAAAAAGGCACAATGCCGAATTAAGTACAAGAAGACTGACTTTTCTTACTGTCTATGTTTTGAACCGTTCCTGTGACACTAGTAAAAGATTCCGATGCTTAACTCTAGGTTTACTGTATCCCTTGGACCTTCTCATTAACGATGAAACACAGAAATTGCAACGGAATTAAATAAAAAATGGGCAATGCCGACTTAAGTACGAGAAGACTGACTCTTCTTCTGTCTATGTTTTGAACCTTTCCTGTGACACTAGTTATAAATTTCGATGCTTCACTTCAGGTTTACTGTATCCCTTGGACCTCCTTATTGACGATGAAACACAGAAATTGCATCGGAATTAAATACAAAAGGCACAATGCCGACTTAAGTGCTAGAAGACTGACTCTTCCTACTGTCTATGATTTGAACCATTTCTGTGACACTAGTTTTAGATTCCGATGCTTCACTTCAGGTTTACTGTATCCCTCTGACCTTCTTATTGACAATGAAACACAGAAATTGCATCGGAATAAAATGCAAAAGGCACAATGCCGACTTAGGTACAATAAGACTGACTCTTCCTACTGTCTATGTTTCGAACCATTCCTGAGACACTAGTTATAGATTCCGATGCTTCACTTCAGGTTTACTGTATCCATCTTACTTTCTTATTGACGATGAAACACAGAAATTGCATCGGAATTAAATACAAAATGCACAATGCCGACTTAAGTACAAGAAGACTGACTCTTCCTACTGTCTATGTTTTGAACCATTCCTGTGACACTAGTTATAGATCCAATGCTTCACTCCCGGTTTACTGTATCCCTTGGACCTTCTTATTGACGATGAAACACAGAAATTGCATCGGAAGTAAATAGAAAAGGCACAATGCAGACTTAAGTACAAGAAGACTGACTCTTCCTTCTGTCTATGTTTTGAACCATTCCTGTGACACTAGTTATAGATTCCGATGCTTCACTTCTGGTTTACGGTATCCCTTGGACCTTCTTGTTGGCGATGAAACACAGAAATTGCATCGGAATTAAATACAAGATGCACAATGCCGACTTAAGTACAAGAAGACTGACTCTTCTTACTGACTATAATTTGATTCATTCCTGTGACACTAGTTATAGATTCCGATGCTTCACTCCAGGTTTACTGTATCCCTTTGACCTTCTTATTGACGATGAAACACAGAAATTGCATCGGAATTAAATACAAAATGCACAATGCCGACTTAAGTACAGGAAGACTGACTCTTCTTACTGACTATGCTTTGAACCATTCCTGTGACACTAGTTATAGATACCGGTGCTTCACTTCAGGTTTACTGTATTCCTTGGACCTTCTTATTGACGAGGAAACACAGAAATTGCATCGGAATTAAATACAAAAGGCACAATGCCGGCTTAAGTACAAGAAGACTGACTCATCTTACTGACTGTGTTTTGAACCATTCCTGTGACACTAGTTATAGATTCCGATGCTTCGCTTCAGGTTTACTGTATCCCTCTGACCTCCTTATTGACGATGAAACATAGAAATTGCATCGGAATTAAATACAAAAGGCAAAAGCCGACTTAAGTACAAGAAGACTGACCCTTCTTACTGACTATGCTTTGGACCATTCCTGTGACACTAGTTATAGATCCCGATGCTTCACTCCAGGTTTACTGTATCCCTTGGATCTTCTTATTGACGATGAAACACAGAAATTGCATCGGAATTAAATACTAAAGGCACAATGCCGACTTAAGTACAAGAAGACTGACTCTTCCCACTGTCTATGCTTTGAACCATTCCTGGTACACTAGTTATAGATTCCGATGCTTCAGTTCAGGTTTTCTGTATCCCTTGGACATTCTTATTGACGAAGATACACAGAAATTGCATCGGAATTAAATACAAAAGGCACAATGCCGACTTATGTACAAGAAGACTGACTCTTCTTACTGACTATGTTTTGAACCATTCCTGTGACTCTAGTTAGAGACTCTGATGCTTCACTTCAGGTTTACTGTATCCCTTGGACGTTCTTATTGAAGATGAAACACAGAAATTACATCGGAATCAAAACCAAAAGGCACAATGCCGACATAAGTACAAGAGTACTGACTATTCTTACTGTCTATGTTTTGAACCATCCCTGTGACACTAGTTATAGATTCCGATGCTTCACTCCAGGTTTACTGTATCCCTTGGACTTTCTTATTGACGATGAAACTCATATAGCATCGGAATTAAATGCAAAAGGCACAATGCCGAATTTAGTACAAGAAGACTGACTCTTCTTACTGACTATGATTTGAACCATTTGTGTGACACTAGTTATAGATTCCGATGCTTCACTCCATCTTTACTGTATCGCTTGGACCTTCTTATTGACGATGAATCACAGAAATTGCATCGGAATTAAATACAAAAGGCACAATGCCGACTTAAGTACAAAAATAGTGACTCTTCTTACTGACTATGCATTGAACCATTTCTGTGACACTAGTTATAGATTCCGATGCTTCACTCCCGTTTTACTGTATCCCTTTGACCTTCTTATTGACGATGAAACACAAAAATAGCATCGGAATTAAATACAAAAGGCACAATGCCGACCTAAGTACAAGAAGACTGACTCTTCTTACTGACTATGTTTTGAACCATTCCTGTGACACTAGTTATAGATTCCGATGCTTCACTTCAGGTTTACTGTATCCTTCTGACCCACTTATTAATGATGAAACACAGAAATTGCATCGGAATTAAATACAAAACGCACAATGCCGACTTAAGTACAAGAAAAACTGACTCTTCCCACTATCTATGTTTTGTACCATTCCTGTGACACTAGTTATAGATTCCGATGCTTCACTTCAGGTTTACTGTATCCTTTGGACCTTCTTATTGACGATGAAACACAGAAATTGCATCGGAATTAATTACAAAAGGCAAAATGCCAACTTAAGTACAAGAAGACTGACTCTTCTTACTGACTATGTTTTGAACCAATCCTGTGACACTAGTTATAGACTCTGATGCTTCACTTCAGGTTTACTGTATCCGTTTGACCTTCTTATTGGAGATGAAACACAGAAATTGCATCGGAATTAAATACGAAAGGCACAATGCCGACTTAAGTACAAGAATACTGACTCTTCTTACTGTCTATGTTTTGAGCCATCCCTGTGACACTTGTTATAGATTACGAAACTTCACTCCAGGTTTACTGTGTCCCTTCGTCCTTCTTATTGACGATGAAGCACATAAATTGCATCGGAATTAAATATAAAATGCACAATGCCGGCTTTAGTACAAGAATTCTGACTCTTCATACTGACTATGTTTTGAACGATTCCTGTGACACTAGTTATAGATTCCGATGCTTCACTTCAGATTTACTGTATCCCTCTGACGTTCTTATTGACGATGAAACACAGAAATAGCGTCGGCACTAAATTAAAAAGGCACAATGCCGAATTAAGTACAAGAAGACTGACTTTCCTTACTGTCTATGTTTTGAACCATTCCTGTGACACTAGTAAAAGATTCCGATGCTTCACTCTAGGTTTACTGTATCCCTTGGACCTTCTCATTAACGATGAAACACAGAAATTGCAACGGAATTAAATAAAAAATGGGCAATGCCGACTTAAGTACGAGAAGACTGACTCTTCTCCTGTCTATGTTTTGAACCTTTCCTGTGACACTAGTTATAGATTCCGATGCTTCACTCCGTGTTTACTGTATCCCTTGGACCTTCTTATTGACGATGATACACAGAAATTGCATCGGAATTAAATACAAAAGGCACAATGGCGACTTAAGTACAAGAAGACTGACTCTTCTTACTGACTATGATTTGAACAATTCATGTGACGCTAGTTATTGATTACGGTGCCTCACTTCAGGTTTACTGTATCCCTTGGACCTTCTTATTGAAGATGAAACACAGAAATTACATCGGAAATAAATACAAAAGGCACAATGCCGACGTAAGTACAAGAAGACTGACTCTTCCTACTGTCTAAGTTTGAACCATTCCTGTGACAGTAGTTATAGATTCTGATGCTACACTTCAGGTTTAGTGTATCCCTTGGACCTTCTTATTGTCGATGAAACACAGAAATGGCATCGGAATTAAATACAAAAGGCACAATGCCGACTTAAGTACAAGAAGACTGACTCTTCTTACTGACTATGTTTTGAACCATTCCTGTGACACTAGTTATAGATTCCGATGCTTCACTTCAGATTTACTGTATCCCTCTGACGTTCTTATTGACGATGATACACAGAAATTGCGTCGGAACTAAATTAAAAAGGCACAATGCCGAATTAAGTACAAGAAGACTGACTTTTCTTACTGTCTATGATTTGATCCATTCCTGTGACACTAGTAAATGATTCCGATGCTTCACTCTAGGTTTACTGTATCCCTTGGACCTTCTCATTGACGATGAAACACAGAAATTGCATCGGAATTAAATAAAAAAGGCACAATGCAGACTTAAGTACAAGAAGACTGACTCATCTTACTGTCTATGTTTTGAACCATTCCTGTGACACTAGTTACAGATTCCGATGCTTCACTCCAGGTTTACTGTATCCCTTGCACCTTCTTATTGACGATTAAACACAGAAATTGCATCGGAATTAAATACAAAGTTCACAATGCCGACATAAGTACAAGAAGACTGACTCTTCTTACTGACTAAGCTTTGAACCATTCCTGTGACACTAGTTATAGATTCCGATGCTTCACTCCAGGTTTACTGTATCCCTTGGACCTTCGTATTGACGATGAAACACAGAAATTGCATCGGAATTAAATACTAAAGGCACAATGCCGACTTAAGTACAAGAAGACTGACTCTTCTTACTGACTATGTTTTGAACCATTCCTGTGACTCTAGTTAAAGAATCTGATGCTTCACTTCAGGTTTACTGTATCCCTTGGACGTTCTAATTGAAGATCAAACACAGAAATTACATCGAAATTAAATCCAAAAGGCACAATGCCGACATAAGTACAAGAGTACTGACTATTCTTACTGTCTATGTTTTGAACCATCCCTGTGACAGTAGTTATAGATTCCGATGCTTCACTCCTGGTTTACTGTATCCCTTGGACCTTCTTATTGTCGATGAAACTCAGATATAGCATCGGAATTAAATACAAAAGGCACAATGCCGACTTAAGTACAAGAAGACTGACTCTTCTTACCGACTATGTTTTGATTCGTTAATGTGACACTAGTTATAGATTCCGATGCTTCACTCCAGGTTTGCTGTATCGCTTGGACCTTCTTATTGACGATGAATCACAGAAATTGCATCGGAATTAAATACAAAAGGCACAATGCCGACTTAAGTACAAAAAGACTCTCTCTTCTTACTGACTATGCATTGAACCATTTCTGTGACACTAGTTATAGATTCCGATGCTTCACTCCCGGTTTACTGTATCCCTTGGACCTTCTTATTGACGATGAAACACAAAAATAGCATCGGAATTAAATACAAAAGGCACAATGCCGACCTAAGTACAAGAAGACCGACTCTTCTTACTGACTATGTTTTAAACCATTCCTGTGACACTAGTTATAGATTGCGATGCTTCACTTCACATTTACTGTATTTCTCTGACGTTCTTATTGACGATGAAACACAGAAATTGCGTCGGAATTAAATACAAAAGGCACAATGCCATATTAAGTACAAGACGACTGACTCTTCTTACTGTCTATGTTTTGACCCTTCCCTGTGAGACTTGTTATTGATTCCGAAGCTGCAATCCAGGTTTACTGTATCCCTTGGACCTTCCTATTGATGATGAAACACAGAAATTGCATCGGAATTAAATACAAAAGGCACAATGCCGACTTTAGTACAAGAAGACTGACTCTTCTTACTGACTATGTTTTGAACCATTCCTGTGACACTACTTATAGATTGCGATGCTTCACTTCAGATTTACTGTATTTCTCTGACTTCTTATTGACGATGAAACACAGAAATTGCGTCGGAATAAAATACAAAAGGCACAATGCCGAATTAAGTACAAGAAGACTGACTCTTCTTACTGTCTATGTTTGAACCATTCCTGTGACACTAGTAATAGATTATGATGCTTCACTCTAGGTTTACTGTATCCCTTGGACCTTCTTATTGACGACGAAACACAGAAATTGCATCGGAATTAAATAAAAAAGGCACAATGCCGACTTAAGTACAAGAAGACTGACTCATCTTACTGTCTATGTTTAAACCATTCCTGTGACACTAGTTACAGATTCCGATGCTTCACTCCCGGTTTACTGTATCCCTTGGACCTAATTATTGACGATGAAACACAGAAATTGCATCGGAATTAAATACAAAAGGCACAATGCTGACTTAAGTACAAGAAGACTGACTCCTCTTACTGACTATGCTTTGAACCACTCCTGTGAAACTAGTTATAGATTCCGATGCTTCACTTTATGTTTACTGTATCCCTTGGACCTTCTTATTGACGATGAAACACAGCAATTGCATCGGAATTTAATAGAGAAGGCACAATGCCGACTTGAGTACAAGAAGACTGACTCTTCCTACTTTCCATGTTTTGTACCATTCGTGTGACACTAGTTATAGATTTCGATGCTTATCTTCAGGTTTACTGTATCTTTTGGACCTTCTTATTGACGATGAAACACAGAAATTACATCGGAATAAAATACTAAAGGCACAATGCCGACTTAAGTACAATAAGACTGACTCTTCCTACTGTCTATGCTTTGGACCATTCCTGCGACACTAGTTATAGATTCCGATGCTTCACTTCAGGTTTACTGTATCCCTCTTACTTTCTTATTGACGATGAAACACAGAAATTGCATCGGAATTAAATACAAAAGTCACAATGCTGACTTAAGTACAAGAAGACTGACGCTTCCTACTGTCTATGTTTTGAACCATTCCTGTGACACTGGTTATAGATTCCGATGCTTCACTCCCGGTTTACTGTATCAATTGGACCTTCTTGTTGACGATGAAACACAGAAATTGCATCGGAATTAAATACAAAATGCACAATGCCGACTTAAGTACAGGAAGACTGACTTTTCTTACTGACTATGCTTTGAACCATTCCTGTGACACTAGTTATAGATACCTGTGCTTCACTTCAGGTTTACTGTATTCCTTGGACCTTCTTATTGACGAGGAAACACAGAAATTGCATCGGAATTAAATACAAAAGGCACAATGCCGACTTAAGTACAAGAAGACTGACTCATCTTACTGACTGTGTTTTGAACCATTCCTGTGACACTAGTTATAAATTCCGATGCTTCGCTTCAGGCTTACTGTATCCCTCTGACCTTCTTATTGACGATGAAACATAGAAATTGCATCGGAATTAAATACAAAAGGCACAATGCCGAATCAAGTACAAGAAGACTGACTCTTCTTACTGTCGATGTTTTGAACCATTCCTGTGACAGTAGTTATAGATTCCGATGCTTCACTCCAGGTTTACTGTATCCCTTGGACCTTCTTATTGACGATGAAACACAGAAATTGCATCGGAATTAAATAAAGAAGGCACAATGCCGACTTAAGTACAAGAAGACTGACCATACTTACTGTCTATGTTTTGAACCATTCCTGTGACACTAGTTATAGATTGCGATGCTTCACTGCAGGTTTACTATATCACTTCGACCTTCTTACTGACGATAAAACTCAGAAATTGCATCGGAATTAAATAGAAAAGGCAAAAGCCGACTTAAGTACAAGAAGACTGACCCTTCTTACTGACTATGTTTTGAACTATTCCTGTGACACTAGTTATAGATTCCGATGCTTCACTCCAGGTTTACTGTATCCCTTGGACCTTCTTATTGACGATGAAACACAGAAATTGCATCGGAATTAAATACTAAAGGCACAATGCCGACTTAAGTACAAGAAGACTGACTCTTCCCACTGTCAATGCTTTGAACCATTCCTGGTACACTAGTTATAGATTCCGATGCTTCGGTTCAGGTTTTCTGTATCCCTTGGACATTCTTATTGACGAAGAAACACAGAAATTGCATCGGAATTAAATACAAAAGGCACAATGCCGACTTATGTACAAGAAGACTGACTCTTCTTACTGACTATGTTTTGAACCATTCCTGTGACTCTAGTTGGAGACTCTGATGCTTCACTTCAGGTTTACTGTATCCCTTGGACGTTCTTATTGAAGATGAAACACAGAAATTACATCGGAATTAAATCCAAAAGGCACAATGCCGACATAAGTACAAGAGTACTGACTATTCTTACTGTCTATGTTTTGAACCATCCCTGTGACACTAGTTATAGATTCCGATGCTTCACTCCAGGTTTACTGTATCCCTTGGACCTTCTTATTGACGATGAAACTCAGATATAGCATCGGAATTAAATACAAAAGGCACAATGCCGACTTTAGTACAAGAAGACTGACTCTTCTTACTGACTATGATTTGAACCATTTGTGTGACACTAGTTATAGATTCCGATGCTTCACTCCCGGTTTACTGTATCCCTTGGACCTTCTTATTGACGATGAAACACAAAAATAGCATCGGAATTAAATACAAAAGGCACAATGCCGACCTAAGTACAAGAAGACTGACACTTCTTACTGACTATGTTTTGAACCATTCCTGTGACACTAGTTATAGATTCCGAAGCTTCACTTCAGGTTTACTGTATCCTTCTGACCCACTTATTAATGATGAAACACAGAAATTGCATCGGAATTAAATACAAAAGGCACAATGCCGATTTAAGTACAAGAATACTGACTTTTCTTACTGTCTATGTTTTGAGCCATCCCTGTGACACTTGTTATAGATTCCGAAGCTTCACTCCAGGTTTACTGTGGCCCTTCGTCCTTCTTATTGACGATGAAACACATAAATTGCATCGGAATTAAATACAAAATGCTCAATGCCGACTTTACTATAAGAATTCTGACTCTTCATACTGACTATGTTTTGAACCATTCCTGTGACACTAGTTATAGATTCCGATGCTTCACTTCAGATTAACTGTATCCCTCTGACGTTCTTATTGACGATGAAACACAGAAATTGCGTCGGCACTAAATTAAAAAGGCACAATGCCGAATTAAGTACAAGAAGACTGACTTTTCTTACTGTCTATGTTTTGAACCGTTCCTGTGACACTAGTAAAAGATTCCGATGCTTCACTCTAGGTTTACTGTATTCCTTGGACCTTCTCATTAACGATGAAACACAGAAATTGCAACGGAATTAAATAAAAAATGGGCAATGCCGACTTAAGTACGAGAAGACTGACTCTTCTTCTGTCTATGTTTTGAACCTTTCCTGTGACACTAGTTATAAATTTCGATGCTTCACTTCAGGTTTACTGTATCCCTTGGACCTCCTTATTGACGATGAAACACAGAAATTGCATCGGAATTAAATACAAAAGGCACAATGCCGACTTAAGTGCTAGAAGACTGACTCTTCCTACTGTCTATGATTTGAACCATTTCTGTGACACTAGTTTTAGATTCCGATGCTTCACTTCAGGTTTACTGTATCCCTCTGACCTTCTTATTGACAATGAAACACAGAAATTGCATCGGAATAAAATGCAAAAGGCACAATGCCGACTTAGGTACAATAAGACTGACTCTTCCTACTGTCTATGTTTTGAACCATTCCTGAGACACTAGTTATAGATTCCGATGCTTCACTTCAGGTTTACTGTATCCATCTTACTTTCTTATTGACGATGAAACACAGAAATTGCATCGGAATTAAACACAAAATGCACAATGCCGACTTAAGTACAAGAAGACTGACTCTTCCTACTGTCTATGTTTTGAACCATTCCTGTGACACTAGTTATAGATCCAATGCTTCACTCCCGGTTTACTGTATCCCTTGGACCTTCTTATTGACAATGAAACACAGAAATTGCATCGGAAGTAAATAGAAAAGGGACAATGCAGACTTAAGTACAAGAAGACTGACTCTTCCTTCTGTCTATGTTTTGAACCATTCCTGTGACACTAGTTATAGATTCCGATGCTTCACTTCTGGTTTACGGTATCCCTTGGACCTTCTTGTTGGCGATGAAACACAGAAATTGCATCGGAATTAAATACAAGATGCACAATGCCGACTTAAGTACAAGAAGACTGACTCTTCTTACTGACTATAATTTGATTCATTCCTGTGACACTAGTTATAGATTCCGATGCTTCACTCCAGGTTTACTGTATCCCTTTGACCTTCTTATTGACGATGAAACACAGAAATTGCATCGGAATTAAATACAAAATGCACAATGCCGACTTAAGTACAGGAAGACTGACTCTTCTTACTGACTATGCTTTGAACCATTCCTGTGACACTAGTTATAGATACCGGTGCTTCACTTCAGGTTTACTGTATTCCTTGGACCTTCTTATTGACGAGGAAACACAGAAATTGCATCGGAATTAAATACAAAAGGCACAATGCCGGCTTAAGTACAAGAAGACTGACTCATCTTACTGACTGTGTTTTGAACCATTCCTGTGACACTAGTTATAGATTCCGATGCTTCGCTTCAGGTTTACTGTATCCCTCTGACCTTCTTATTGACGATGAAACATAGAAATTGCATCGGAATTAAATACAAAAGGCAAAAGCCGACTTAAGTACAAGAAGACTGACCCTTCTTACTGACTATGCTTTGGACCATTCCTGTGACACTAGTTATAGATCCCGATGCTTCACTCCAGGTTTACTGTATCCCTTGGATCTTCTTATTGACGATGAAACACAGAAATTGCATCGGAATTAAATACTAAAGGCACAATGCCGACTTAAGTACAAGAAGACTGACTCTTCCCACTGTCTATGCTTTGAACCATTCCTGGTACACTAGTTATAGATTCCGATGCTTCAGTTCAGGTTTTCTGTATCCCTTGGACATTCTTATTGACGAAGATACACAGAAATTGCATCGGAATTAAATACAAAAGGCACAATGCCGACTTATGTACAAGAAGACTGACTCTTCTTACTGACTATGTTTTGAACCATTCCTGTGACTCTAGTTAGAGACTCTGATGCTTCACTTCAGGTTTACTGTATCCCTTGGACGTTCTTATTGAAGATGAAACACAGAAATTACATCGGAATCAAAACCAAAAGGCACAATGCCGACATAAGTACAAGAGTACTGACTATTCTTACTGTCTATGTTTTGAACCATCCCTGTGACACTAGTTATAGATTCCGATGCTTCACTCCAGGTTTACTGTATCCCTTGGACTTTCTTATTGACGATGAAACTCATATAGCATCGGAATTAAATGCAAAAGGCACAATGCCGAATTTAGTACAAGAAGACTGACTCTTCTTACTGACTATGATTTGAACCATTTGTGTGACACTAGTTATAGATTCCGATGCTTCACTCCATCTTTACTGTATCGCTTGGACCTTCTTATTGACGATGAATCACAGAAATTGCATCGGAATTAAATACAAAAGGCACAATGCCGACTTAAGTACAAAAATAGTGACTCTTCTTACTGACTATGCATTGAACCATTTCTGTGACACTAGTTATAGATTCCGATGCTTCACTCCCGTTTTACTGTATCCCTTTGACCTTCTTATTGACGATGAAACACAAAAATAGCATCGGAATTAAATACAAAAGGCACAATGCCGACCTAAGTACAAGAAGACTGACTCTTCTTACTGACTATGTTTTGAACCATTCCTGTGACACTAGTTATAGATTCCGATGCTTCACTTCAGGTTTACTGTATCCTTCTGACCCACTTATTAATGATGAAACACAGAAATTGCATCGGAATTAAATACAAAACGCACAATGCCGACATAAGTACAAGAAAAACTGACTCTTCCCACTATCTATGTTTTGTACCATTCCTGTGACACTAGTTATAGATTCCGATGCTTCACTTCAGGTTTACTGTATCCTTTGGACCTTCTTATTGACGATGATACACAGAAATTGCATCGGAATTAATTACAAAAGGCAAAATGCCAACTTAAGTACAAGAAGACTGACTCTTCTTACTGACTATGTTTTGAACCAATCCTGTGACACTAGTTATAGACTCTGATGCTTCACTTCAGGTTTACTGTATCCCTTTGACCTTCTTATTGGAGATGAAACACAGAAATTGCATCGGAATTAAATACGAAAGGCACAATGCCGACTTAAGTACAAGAATACTGACTCTTCTTACTGTCTATGTTTTGAGCCATCCCTGTGACACTTGTTATAGATTACGAAACTTCACTCCAGGTTTACTGTGTCCCTTCGTCCTTCTTATTGACGATGAAACACATAAATTGCATCGGAATTAAATATAAAATGCACAATGCCGGCTTTAGTACAAGAATTCTGACTCTTCATACTGACTATGTTTTGAACGATTCCTGTGACACTAGTTATAGATTCCGATGCTTCACTTCAGATTTACTGTATCCCTCTGACGTTCTTATTGACGATGATACACAGAAATTGCGTCGGAACTAAATTAAAAAGGCACAATGCCGAATTAAGTACAAGAAGACTGACTTTTCTTACTGTCTATGTTTTGATCCATTCCTGTGACACTAGTAAATGATTCCGATGCTTCACTCTAGGTTTACTGTATCCCTTGGACCTTCTCATTGACGATGAAACACAGAAATTGCATCGGAATTAAATAAAAAAGGCACAATGCAGACTTAAGTACAAGAAGACTGACTCATCTTACTGTCTATGTTTTGAACCATTCCTGTGACACTAGTTACAGATTCCGATGCTTCACTCCAGGTTTACTGTATCCCTTGCACCTTCTTATTGACGATTAAACACAGAAATTGCATCGGAATTAAATACAAAGTTCACAATGCCGACATAAGTACAAGAAGACTGACTCTTCTTACTGACTAAGCTTTGAACCATTCCTGTGACACTAGTTATAGATTCCGATGCTTCACTTCAGGTTTACTGTATCCCTTGGACCTTCTTATTGACGACGAAACACAGCAATTGCACCGGTATTAAATAGAGAAGGCACAATGCCGACTTAAGTACAAGAAGACTGACTCTTCCTACTCTATATGCTTTGTACCATTCCTGTGACACTAGTTATAGATTCGGATGCTACACTTCAGGTTTACTGTTTCCCTCTGACCTTCTTATTGACGATGAAACACAGAAATTGCAACGGAATTAAATAAAAAATGGGCAATGCCGACTTAAGTACGAGAAGACTGACTCTTCTTCTGTCTATGTTTTGAACCTTTCCTGTGACACTAGTTATAAATTTCGATGCTTCACTTCAGGTTTACTGTATCCCTTGGACCTCCTTATTGACGATGAAACACAGAAATTGCATCGGAATTAAATACAAAAGGCACAATGCCGACTTAAGTGCTAGAAGACTGACTCTTCCTACTGTCTATGATTTGAACCATTTCTGTGACACTAGTTTTAGATTCCGATGCTTCACTTCAGGTTTACTGTATCCCTCTGACCTTCTTATTGACAATGAAACACAGAAATTGCATCGGAATAAAATGCAAAAGGCACAATGCCGACTTAGGTACAATAAGTCTTACTCTTTCTCATGTCTATGTTTTGAACCATTCCTGAGACACTAGTTATAGATTCCGATGCTTCACTTCAGGTTTACTGTATCCATCTTACTTTCTTATTGACGATGAAACACAGAAATTGCATCGGAATTAAATACAAAAGGCACAATGCCGACTTAAGTACAAGAAGACTGACTCTTCTTACTGACTATGTTTTGATTCATTCCTGTGACACTAGTTATAGATTCCGATGCTTCACTCCAGGTTTACTGTATGCCTTTGACCTTCTTATTGACGATGAAACACAGAAATTGCATCGGAATTAAATACAAGAAGCACAATGCCGACCTAAGATCAAGAAGACTGACTCTTCTTACTGACTATGTTTTGAACCATTCCTGTGACACTAGTTATAGAATCCGATGCTTCACTCCCGGTTCACTGTATCCCTTGGACCTTCTTATTGAGGATGAAACACAAAAATTGCTTCGGAATTAAATACAAAAGGCACAATGCCAACTTAATTACAAGAATACTGACTCTTCTTACTGACTATGTTTTGAACCATTCCTGTGACACTAGTTATAGATTCCGATGCTTCACTCCAGGTTTACTGTATCCCTTGGACTTCCTTGTTGACAATGAAACATAGCAATTGCATCGGAATTAAATACAAAAGGCACAATGCCGACTTAAGTACAAGAAGACTGACTCTTCTTACTGACTATCTTTTGAACCATTCCTGTAACACTAGATATAGATTCCGGTGCTTCACTTCAGGTTTACTGTATCCCTTGGACCTTCTTATTCACGTTGAAATACAGAAATTGCATCGGAATTAAATACAAAAGGCACAATGCCGACTTAAGTACAAGAATACTGACTCTTCTTACTGTATATGTTTTGAACCAACCCTGTGTCACTAGTTATAGATTCCGATGCTTCACTCCAGGTTTACTGTATCCCTTCGACCTTCTTATTGACGGGAGAAACACAGAAAATGCATCGGAATTAAATACAAAAGGAACAATGCCGACTTAAGTACAAGAAGACTGACTCTTCTTACTGACTATAATTTGAACCATTCCTGTGACACTAGTTATTGATTCCGATGCTTCACTTCAGGTTTACTGTATCCCTCTGACCTTCTTATTGACGATGCAACATAGAAATTGCATCGGAATTAAATACAAAAGGCACAATGCCGAATTAAGTACAAGAAGACTGACTCTTCTTATTGTCTATGTTTTGAACCATTCATGTGACACTAGTTATAGATTCCGATGCTTCACTCCAGGTTTACTGTATCCCTTGGACCTTCTTATTGACGATGAAACACAGAAATTGCGTCGGAATTAAATACAAAAGGCAGAATGGCGACTTAAGTACAAGAAGACTGACTCTTCTTACTGACTATGATTTGAACCATTCATGTGACACTAGTTATTGATTCCGGTGCCTCACTTCAGGTTTACTGTATCCCTTGGACCTTCTTATTGAAGATGGAACACAGAAATTACATCGGAAATAAATACAAAAGGCTCAATGCCGACGTAAGTACAAGAAGACTGACTCTTCCTACTGTATAAGTTTGAACCATTCCTGTGACAGTAGTTGTAGATTCTGATGCTACACTTCAGGTTTAGTGTATCCCTTGGACCTTCTTATTGTCGATGAAACACAGAAATGGCATCGGAATTAAATACAAAAGGCACAATGCCGACTTAAGTACAAGAAGACTGACTCTTCTTACTGACTATGTTTTGAACCATTCCTGTGACACTAGTTATAGATTCCGATGCTTCACTTCAGATTTACTGTATCCCTCTGACGTTCTTATTGACGATGATACACAGAAATTGCGTCGGAACTAAATTAAAAAGGCACAATGCCGAATTAAGTACAAGAAGACTGACTTTTCTTACTGTCTATGTTTTGATCCATTCCTGTGACACTAGTAAATGATTCCGATGCTTCACTCTAGGTTTACTGTATCCCTTGGACCTTCTCATTGACGATGAAACACAGAAATTGCATCGGAATTAAATAAAAAAGGCACAATGCCGACTTAAGTACAAGAAGACTGACTCATCTTACTGTCTATGTTTTGAACCATTCCTGTGACACTAGTTACAGATTCCGATGCTTCACTCCAGGTTTACTGTATCCCTTGCACCTTCTTATTGACGATTAAACACAGAAATTGCATCGGAATTAAATACAAAGTTCACAATGCCGACTTAAGTACAAGAAGGCTGACTCTTCTTACTGACTAAGCTTTGAACCATTCCTGTGACACTAGTTATAGATTCCGATGCTTCACTTCAGGTTTACTGTATCCCTTGGACATTCTTATTGACGACGAAACACAGCAATTGCATCGGTATTAAATAGAGAAGGCACAATGCCGACTTAAGTACAAGAAGACTGACTCTTCCTACTCTATATGCTTTGTACCATTCCTGTGACACTAGTTATAGATTCGGATGCTTCACTTCAGGTTTACTGTTTCCCTCTGACCTTCTTATTGACGATGAAACACAGAAATTGCAACGGAATTAAATAACAAATGGGCAATGCCGACTTAAGTACGAGAAGGATGACTCTTCTTCTGTCTATGTTTTGAACCTTTCCTGTGACACTAGTTATAAATTTCGATGCTTCACTTCAGGTTTACTGTATCCCTTGGACCTCCTTATTGACGATGAAACACAGAAATTACATCGGAATTAAATACAAAAGGCACAATGCCGACTTAAGTGCTAGAAGACTGACTCTTCCTACTGTCTATGATTTGAACCATTTCTGTGACACTAGTTTTAGATTCCGATGCTTCACTTCAGGTTTACTGTATCCCTCTGACCTTCTTATTGACAATGAAACACAGAAATTGCATCGGAATTAAATACAAAAGGCACAATGCCGACTTAAGTACAAGAAGACTGACTCTTCTTACTGACTATGTTTTGATTCATTCCTGTGACACTAGTTATAGATTCCGATGCTTCACTCCAGGTTTACTGTATGCCTTTGACCTTCTTATTGACGATGAAACACAGAAATTGCATCGGAATTAAATACAAGAAGCACAATGCCGACCTAAGATCAAGAAGACTGACTCTTCTTACTGACTATGTTTTGAACCATTCCTGTGACACTAGTTATAGAATCCGATGCTTCACTCCCGGTTCACTGTATCCCTTGGACCTTCTTATTGAGGATGAAACACAAAAATTGCTTCGGAATTAAATACAAAAGGCACAATGCCAACTTAATTACAAGAATACTGACTCTTCCCACTGACTATGTTTGAACCATTCCTGTGACACTAGTTAAAGATTCTGATGCTACACTTCAGGTTTAGTGTATCCCTTGGACCTTCTTATTGACGATGAAACACAGAAATTGCATCGGAATTAAATACAAAAGGCACAATGCCGACTTAAGTACAAGATGACTGACTCTTGTTAATGACTATGTTTTGAACCATTCCTGTGACACTAGGTATAGTTTCCGATGCTTCACTTCAGATTTACTGTATCCCTCTGACGTTCTTATTGACGATGATACACAGAAATTGCGTCGGAACTAAATTAAAAAGGCACAATGCCGACATAAGTACAAGAGTACTGACTATTCTTACTGTCTATGTTTTGAACCATCCCTGTGACACTAGTTATAGATTCCGATGCTTCACTCCAGGTTTACTGTATCCCTTGGACCTTCTTATTGACGATGAAACTCAGATATAGCATCGGAATTAAATACAAAAGGCACAATGCCGACTTTAGTACAAGAAGACTGACTCTTCTTACTGACTATGATTTGAACCATTTGTGTGACACTAGTTATAGATTCCGATGCTTCACTCCAGGTTTACTGTATCGCTTGGACCTTCTTATTGACGATGAATCACAGAAATTGCATCGGAATTAAATACAAAAGGCACAATGCCGACTTAAGTACAAAAATAGTGACTCTTCTTACTGACTATGCATTGAACCATTTCTGTGACACTAGTTATAGATTCCGATGCTTCACTCCCGTTTTACTGTATCCCTTTGACCTTCTTATTGACGATGAAACACAGAAATTGCATCGGAATTAAATACGAAAGGCACAATGCCGAATTAAGTACAAGAAGACTGACTCTTCTTATTGTCTATGTTTTGAACCATTCATGTGACACTAGTTATAGATTCCGATGCTTCACTCCAGGTTTACTGTATCCCTCTGACCTTATTATTGACGATGAAACACAGAAATTGCATCGGAATTAAATACAAAAGGCAGAATGGCGACTTAAGTACTAGAAGACTGACTCTTCTTACTGACTATGATTTGAACCATTCATGTGACACTAGTTATTGATTCCGGTGCCTCACTTCAGGTTTACTGTATCCCTTGGACCTTCTTATTGAAGATGGAACACAGAAATTACATCGGAAATAAATACAAAAGGCACAATGTTAACTTAAGTACAAGAAGACTGACTCTTCTTACTGACTATGTTTTGAACCATTCCTGTGACACTAGTTATAGACTCTGATGCTTCACTTCAGGTTTACTGTATCCCTTTGACCTTCTTATTGGAGATGAAACACAGAAATTGCATGGGAATTAAATACGAAAGGCACAATGCCGACTTAAGTACAAGAATACTGACTCTTCTTACTGTCTATGTTTTGAGCCATCCCTGTGACACTTGTTATAGATTACGCAACTTCACTCCAGGTTTACTGTGTCCCTTCGTCCTTCTTATTGACAATGAAACACATAAATTGCATCGGAATTAAATATAAAATGCACAATGCCGACTTTAGTACAAGAATTCTGACTCTTCATACTGACTATGTTTTGAACCATTCCTGTGACACTAGTTATAGATTCCGATGCTTCACTTCAGATTTACTGTATCCCTCTGACGTTCTTATTGACGATGAAACACAGAAATTGCGTCGGCACTAAATTAAAAAGGCACAATGCCGAATTAAGTACAAGAAGACTGACTTACCTTACTGTCTATGTATTGAACCATTCCTGTGACACTAGTAAAAGATTCCGATGCTTCACTCTAGGTTTACTGTATCCCTTGGACCTTCTCATTAACGATGAAACACAGAAATTGCAACGGAATTAAATAAAAAATGGGCAATGCCGACTTAAGTACGAGAAGACTGACTCTTCTCCTGTCTAATGTTTGAACCTTTCCTGTGACACTATTTATAAATTTCGATGCTTCACTTCAGGTTTACTGTATCCCTTGGACCTTCTTATTGACGATGAAACACAGAAATTGCATCGGAATTAAATACAAAAGGCACAATGCCGACTTAAGTGCTAGAAGACTGACTCTTCCTACTGTCTATGATTTGAACCATTTCTGTGACACTAGTTTTAGATTCCGATGCTTCACTTCAGGTTTACTGTATCCCTCTGACATTCTTATTGACAATGAAACACAGAAATTGCATCGGAATAAAATGCAAAATGCACAATGCCGACTTAAGTACAATAAGACTGACTCTTCCTACTGCCTATGTTTTGAACCATTTCTGAGACACTAGTTATAGATTCCGATGCTTCACTTCAGGTTTACTGTATCCATCTTTCTTTCTTATTGACGATGAAACACAGAAATTGCATCGGAATTAAATACAAAAGGCACAATGCCGACTTAAGTACAAGAAGACTGACTCTTCCTACTGTCTATGTTTTGAACCATTCCTGTGACACTAGTTATAGATTCCGATGCTTCACTCAGGGTTTACTGTATCCCTTGGACCTTCTTATTGACGATGAAACACAGAAAGTGCATCGGAAGTAAATAGAAGAGGCACAATGCAGACATAAGTACAAGAGGACTGACTCTTCCTTCTGTCTATGATTTGAACCATTCCTGTGACACTAGTTATAGATTCCGATGCTTCACTTCTGGTCTACTGTATCCCTTGGACCTTTTTGTTGACGATGAAACACAGATATTGAATCGGAATTAAATACAAAATGCAAAATGCCGACTTAAGTACAAGAAGACTGACTCTTCTTACTGACTATGTTTTGATTCATTCCTGTGACACTAGTTATAGATTCCGATGCTTCACTCCAGGTTTACTGTATCCCTTTGACCTTCTTCTTGACGATGAAACACAGAAATTGCATCGGTATTAAATTCAGCAAGCACAATGCCGACCTAAGTACAAGAAGACTGACTCTTCTTACTGACTATGTTTTGAACCATTCCTGTGACACTAGTTATAGATTCCGATGCTTCACTTCAGGTTTACTGTATCCTTCTGACCCACTTATTAATGATGAAACACAGAAATTGCATCGGAATTAAATACAAAACGCACAATGCCGACTTAAGTACAAGAAAAACTGACTCTTCCCACTATCTATGTTATGAACCATTCCTGTGACACTAGTTATAGATTCCGATGCTTCACTTCAGGTTTACTGTATCCCTTGGACCTTCTTATTGACGATGAAACACAGAAATTGCGTCGGAATTAATTACAAAAGGCAAAATGCCAACTTAAGTACAAGAAGACTGACTCTTCTTACTGACTATGTTTTGAACCATTCCTGTGACACTAGTTATAGACTCTGATGCTTCACTTCAGGTTTACTGTATCCCTTTGACCTTCTTATTGGAGATGAAACAAAGAAATTGCTTCGGAATTAAAAACGAAAGGCACAATGCCGACTTAAGTACAAGAATACTGACTCTTCTTACTGTCTATGTTTTGAGCCATCCCTGTGACACTTGTTATAGATTACGAAACTTCACTCCAGGTTTACTGTGTCCCTTCGTCCTTCTTATTGACGATGAAATACATAAATTGCATCGGAATTAAATATAAAATGCACAATGCCGACTTTAGTACAAGAATTCTGACTCTTCATACTGACTATGTTTTGAACCATTCCTGTGACACTAGTTATAGATTCCGATGCTTCACTTCAGATTTACTGTATCCCTCTGACGTTCTTATTGACGATGAAACACAGAAATTGCGTCGGCACTAAATTAAAAAGGTACAATGCCGAATTAAGTACAAGAAGACTGACTTTCCTTACTGTCTATGTTTTGAACCATTCCTGTGACACTAGTAAAAGATTCCGATGCTTCACTCTAGGTTTACTGTATCCCTTGGACCTTCTCATTAACGATGAAACACAGAAATTGCAACGGAATTAAATAAAAAATGGGCAATGCCGACTTAAGTACGAGAAGACTGACTCTTCTCCTGTCTAATGTTTGAACCTTTCCTGTGACACTATTTATAAATTTCGATGCTTCACTTCAGGTTTACTGTATCCCTTGGACCTTCTTATTGACGATGAAACACAGAAATTGCATCGGAATTAAATACAAAAGGCACAATGCCGACTTAAGTGCTAGAAGACTGACTCTTCCTACTGTCTATGATTTGAACCATTTCTGTGACACTAGTTTTAGATTCCGATGCTTCACTTCAGGTTTACTGTATCCCTCTGACATTCTTATTGACAATGAAACACAGAAATTGCATCGGAATAAAATGCAAAATGCACAATGCCGACTTAAGTACAATAAGACTGACTCTTCCTACCGCCTATGTTTTGAACCATTTCTGAGACACTAGTTATAGATACCGATGCTTCACTTCAGGTTTACTGTATCCATCTTTCTTTCTTATTGACGATGAAACACAGATATTGCATCGGAATTAAATACAAAAGGCACAATGCCGACTTAAGTACAAGAAGACTGACTCTTCCTACTGTCTATGTTTTGAACCATTCCTGTGACACTAGTTATAGATTCCGATGCTTCACTCAGGGTTTACTGTATCCCTTGGACCTTCTTATTGACGATGAAACACAGAAATTGCATCGGAAGTAAATAGAAGAGGCACAATGCAGACATAAGTACAAGAGGACTGACTCTTCCTTCTGTCTATGATTTGAACCATTCCTGTGACACTAGTTATAGATTCCGATGCTTCACTTCTGGTCTACTCTATCCCTTGGACCTTCTTGTTGACGATGAAACACAGATATTGAATCGGAATTAAATACAAAATGCAAAATGCCGACTTAAGTACAAGAAGACTGACTCTTCTTACTGACTATGTTTTGATTCATTCCTGTGACACTAGTTATAGATTCCGATGCTTCACTCCCGGTTTACTGTATCCCTTTGACCGTCTTCTTGACGATGAAACACAGAAATTGCATCGGTATTAAATTCAGCAAGCACAATGCCGACCTAAGTACAAGAAGACTGACTCTTCTTACTGACTATGTTTTGAACCATTCCTGTGACACTAGTTATAGATTCCGATGCTTCACTCCCGGTTCACTGTATCCCTTGGACCTTCTTATTGAGGATGAAACACAAAAATTGCATCGGAATTAAATACAAAAGGCACAATGCCAACTTAATTACAAGAATACTGACTCTTCTTACTGACTATGTTTTGAACCATTCCTGTGACACTAGTTATAGATTCCGATGCTTCACTCCAGGTTTACTGTATCCCTTGGACCTCCTTATTGACTATGAAACATAGAAATTGCATCGGAATTAAATACAAAATGCACAATGCCGACTTAAGTACAAGAAGACTGACTCTTCTTACTGACTATCTTTTGAACCATTCCTGTAACACTAGTTATAGATTCCGGTGCTTCACTTCAGGTTTACTGTATCCCTCTGACCTTCTTATTGACGATGCAACATAGAAATTGCATCGGAATTAAATACAAAAGGCACAATGCCGAATTAAGTACAAGAAGACTGACTCTTCTTACTGTCAATGTTTTGAACCATTCATGTGACACTAGTTATAGATTCCGATGCTTCACTCCAGGTTTACTGTATCCCTTGGACCTTCTTATTGACGATGATACACAGAAATTGCATCGGAACTAAATACAAAAGGCACAATGGCGACTTAAGTACAAGAAGACTGACTCTTCTTACTGACTATGATTTGAACAATTCATGTGACACTAGTTATTGATTACGGTGCCTCACTTCAGGTTTACGGTATCCCTTGGACCTTCTTATTGAAGATGTAACACAGAAATTTCATCGGAAATAAATACAAAAGGCACAATGCCGACGTAAGTACAAGAAGACTGACTCTTCCTACTGTCTAAGTTTGAACCATTCCTGTGACAGTAGTTATAGATTCTGATGCTACACTTCAGGTTTAGTGTATCCCTTGGTCCTTGTTATTGTCGATGAAACACAGAAATGGCATCGGAATTAAATACAAAAGGCACAATGCCCACTTAAGTACAAGAAGACTGACTCTTTTTACTGACTATGTTTTGAACCATTCCTGTGACACTAGTTATAGATTCCGATGCTTCACTTCAGATTTACTGTATCCCTCTGACGTTCTTATTGACGATGATACACAGAAATTGCGTCGGAACTAAATTAAAAAGGCACAATGCCGAATTAAGTACAAGAAGACTGACTTTTCTTACTGTCTATGTTTTGATCCATTTCTGTGACACTAGTAAATGATTCCGATGCTTCACTCTAGGTTTACTGTATCCCTTGGACCTTCTCATTGACGATGAAACACAGAAATTGCATCGGAATTAAATAAAAAAGGCACAATGCCGACTTAAGTACAAGAAGACTGACTCATCTTACTGTCTATGTTTTGAACCATTCCTGTGACACTAGTTACAGATTCCGATGATTCACTCCAGGTTTACTGTATCCCTTGCACCTTCTTATTGACGATTAAACACAGAAATTGCATCGGAATTGAATACAAAGTTCACAATGCCGACTTAAGTACAAGAAGACTGACTCTTCTTACTGACTAAGCTTTGAACCATTCCTGTGACACTAGTTATAGATTCCGATGCTTCACTTCAGGTTTACTGTATCCCTTGGACCTTCTTATTGACGACGAAACACAGCAATTGCATCGGTATTAAATAGAGAAGGCACAATGCCGACTTAAGTACAAGAAGACTGACTCCTCCTACTCTCTATGCTTTGTACCATTCCTGTGACACTAGTTATAGATTCGGATGCTTCACTTCAGGTTTACTGTATCCCTCTGACCTTCTTATTGACGATGAAACACAGAAATTGCAACGGAATTAAATAAAAAATGGGCAATGCCGACTTAAGTACGAGAAGACTGACTCTTCTTCTGTCTATGTTTTGAACCATTCCTGAGACACTAGTTATAGATTCCGATGCTTCACTTCAGGTTTACTGTATCCATCTTACTTTCTTATTGAGGATGAAACACAGAAATTGCATCGGAATTAAATACAAAAGGCACAATGCCGACTTAAGTACAAGAAGACTGACTCTTCTTACTGACTATGTTTTGATTCATTGCTGTGACACTAGTTATAGATTCCGATGCTTCACTCCAGGTTTACTGTATGCCTTTGACCTTCTTATTGACGATGAAACACAGATATTGCATCGGAATTAAATACAAGAAGCACAAGGCCGACCTAAGATCAAGAAGACTGACTCTTCTTACTGACTATGTTTTGAACCATTCCTGTGACACTAGTTATAGATTCCGATGCTTCACTCCCGGTTCACTGTATCCCTTGGACCTTCTTATTGAGGATGAAACACAAAAATTGCTTCGGAATTAAATACAAAAGGCACAATGCCAACTTAATTACAAGAATACTGACTCTTCTTACTGACTATGTTTTGAACCATTCCTGTGACACTAGTTATAGATTCCGATGCTTCACTCCAGGTTTACTGTATCCCTTGGACCTCCTTGTTGACAATGAAACATAGAAATTGCATCGGAATCAAATACAAAAGGCACAATGCCGACTTAAGTACAAGAAGACTGACTCTTCTTACTGACTATCTTTTGAACCATTCCTGTGACACTAGTTATAGATTCCGATGCTTCACTCCAGGTTTACTGTATCCCTTCGACCTTCTTATTGACGACGAAACACAGAAAATGCATCGGAATTAAATACAAAAGGCACAATGCCGACTTAAGTACAAGAAGACTGACTCTTCTTACTGACTATATTTTGAACCATTCCTGTGACACTAGTTATAGATTCCGATGCTTCACTTCAGGTTTACTGTATCCCTCTGACCTTCTTATTGACGATGCAACATAGAAATTGCATCGGAATTAAATACAAAAGGCACAATGCCGAATTAAGTACAAGAAGACTGACTCTTCTTATTGTCTATGTTTTGAACCATTCATGTGACACTAGTTATAGATTCCGATGCTTCACTCCAGGTTTACTGTATCCCTTGGACCTTCTTATTGACGATGAAACACAGAAATTGCATCGGAATTAAATACAAAAGGCACAATGGCGACTTAAGTACAAGAAGACTGACTCTTCTTACTGACTATGATTTGAACCATTCATGTGACACTAGTTATTGATTCCGGTGCCTCACTTCAGGTTTACTGTATCCCTTGGACCTTCTTATTGAAGATGGAACACAGAAATTACATCGGAAATAAATGCAAAAGGCACAATGTTAACTTAAGTACAAGAAGACTGACTCTTCCTACTGACTATGTTTGAACCATTCCTGTGACACTAGTTATAGATTCTGATGCTACACTTCAGGTTTAGTGTATACCTTGGACCTTCTTATTGACGATGAAACACAGAAATTGCATCGGAATTAAATACAAAAGGCACAATGCCGACATAAGTACAAGATGACTGACTCTTCTTAATGACTATGTTTTGAACCATTCCTGTGACACTAGGTATAGATTCCGATGCTTCACTTCAGATTTACTGTATCACTCTGACGTTCTTATTGACGATGATACACAGAAATTGCGTAGGAACTAAATTAAAAAGGCACAATGCCGAATTAAGCACAAGAAGACTGACTTTTCTAACTGTCTATGTTTTGATCCATTCCTGTGACACTAGTAAAAGATTCCGATGCTTCACACCAGGTTTACTGTATCCCTTGGACCTTCTCATTGACGATGAAACACAGAAATTGCTTCGGATTTAAATAAAAAAGGCACAATGCCGACTTAAGTACAAGAAGACTGGCTCATCTTACTGTCTATGTTTTGAACCATTCCTGTGACACTAGTTACAGATTCCGATGCTTCACTCCATTTTTACTGTATCCCTTGCACCTTCTTATTGACGATTAAACACAGAAATTGCATCGGAATTAAATACAAAGTTCACAATGCCGACTTAAGTACAAGAAGACTGACTCTTCTTACTGACTATGCTTTGAACCATTCCTGTGACACTAGTTATAGATTCCGATGCTTCACTTCAGGTATACTGTATCATTTGGACCTTCTTATTGACGATGAAACACAGCAATTGCATCGGAAGTAAATAGAGAAGGCACAATGCCGACTTAAGTACAATAAGACTAACTCTTCCTACTGTCTATGTTTTGAACCATTCCTGAGACACTAGTTATAGATTCCAATGCTTCACTTCAGGTTTACTGTATCCCTCTTACTTTCTTATTGACGATGAAACACAGAAATTGCATCGGAATTAAATACAAAAGGCACAATGCCGACTTAAGTACAAGAAGACTGACTCTTCCTACTGTCTATGTTTTGAACCATTCCTGTGACACTAGTTATAGATTCCGATGCTTCACTTCTGGTTTGCTGTATCCCTTGGACCTTCTTGTTGACGATGAAACACAGAAATTGCATCGGAATTAAATACAAAATACACAAAGCCGACTTATGTAGAAGAAAACTGACTTATCTTACTGACTATGTTTTGATTCATTCCTGTGACACTAGTTATAGATTCCGATGCTTCACTCCAGGTTTACTGTATCCCTTGGACCTTCTTATTGACGATGAAACACAGAAATTGCATCGGAATGAAATACAAAAAACCCAATGCTGACCTAAGTACAAGAAGACTGACTCTTCTTACTGAGTATGTTTTGAACCATTCCTGTGACACTAGTTATAGATTCCTATGCTTCACTCCCGGCTTACTGTATCCCTTGGACCTTCTTATTGAGGATGAAACACAAAAATTGCATCGGAATTAAATACAAAAGGCACAATGCCAACATAAGTACAAGAAGACTGACTCTTCTTACTGACTATGATTTGAACTATTCATGTGACACTAGTTATTGATTCCGGTGCCTCACTTCAGGTTTACTGTATCCCTTGGACCTTCTTATTGAAGATGAAACACAGAAATTGCATCTGAAATAAATACAAAAGGCACAATGCCCACTTAAGTACAAGAAGACTGACTCTTCTTACTGATTATGTTTGAACCATTCCTGTGACACTAGTTATAGATTCCGATGCTAAACTTCAGGTTTAGTGTAGCCCTTGGACCTTCTTATTGACGATGAAACACAGAAATTGCATCGGAAATAAATACAAAAGGCACAATGCCGACTTAAGTACAAGAAGACTGACTCTTCTTACTGACTATGTTTGAACCATTCCTGTGACACTAGTTATAGATTCTGATGCTACACTTCAGGTTTAGTGTATCCCTTGGACCTCCTTATTGACAATGAAACATAGAAATTGCATCGGAATTAAATTCAAAAATCACAGTGCCGTCTTAAGTACAAGAAGACTGACTCTTCTTACTGTCTATCATTTGAACCATTCCTGTAACACTAGTTATAGATTCCGGTGCTTCACTTCAGGTTTACTGTATCCCTTGGACCTCCTTATTGACGATGAAATACAGAAATTGCATCGGAATTAAATACAAATAGCACAATGCCGACATAAATACAAGAATACTGACTCTTCTTACTGTCTATGTTTTGAACCATCCCTGTGTCACTAGTTATAGATTCCGATGCTTCACTCCAGGTTTACTGTATCCCTTGGACCTTCTTATTGACGACGAAACACAGAAATAGCATCGGAATTAAATACAAAAGGCACAATGCCGAATTAGGTACAAGAAGACTGACTCCTCTTACTGTCTATGTTTTGAACCATTCATGTGACACTAGTTACAGATTCCGATGCTTCACTCCAGGTTTATTGTATCCCTTGGACCTTCTTATTGACGATGAAACACAGAAATTGCATCGGAATTAAATACAAAATGCACAATGGCGACTTAAGTACAAGAAGACTGACTCTTCTTACTGACTATGATTTCAACCGTTTCATGTGACACTAGTTATTGATGCCGGTGCCTCACTTCAGGTTTACTGTATCCCTTGGACCTTCTTATTGACGATGAAAGACAGAAATTGCATCGGAATAAAATACAAAAGGCACAATGGCGACTTAAGTACAAGAAGACAGACTCTTCTTACTGTCTATATTTTGAACCGTTCCTGTGACACTAGTAATTGATTCCGATGCTACACTCCAGGTTTACTATATCCCTTGGACCTTCTTATGGACGATGAAACACAGAAATTGCATAGGAATTAAATAGAGAAGGCACAATGCCGACTTAAGTACAAGAAGACTGTCTCTTCCTACTGACTATGTTTTTAACCATTCCAGTGACACTAGTTATAGATTCCGATGCTTCACATCAGGTTTACTGTATACCTTGGACCTTCTTATTGACGATGAAACACAGAAATTGCATCGGAATGAAATACAAAAGTCACAATGCCGACTTATGTACAAGAAGACTGACTCTTCTTACTGACTATGTTTTGAACCATTCCTGTTACACTAGTTATAGACTCTGATGCTTCACTTCAGGTTTACTGTATCCCTTGGACCTTCTTATTGACGATGAAACACACAGAAATTGCATCGGAATTAATTACAAAAGGCACAATGCCGACTTAAGTACAAGAAGACTGACTCTTCTCACTGACCATGCTTTGATTCATTCCTGTGACACTAGTTATAGATTCCGATGCTTCACTCCATGTTTACTGTATCCTTTGGACCTTCTTATTGACGATGAAACACAGAAATTGCATCGGAATTAAATACAAAAGGCACAATGCCGACTTAAGTAAAAGAAGACTGCCTCTTCTTACTGACTATGATTTGAACCAATCCTGTGACAGTAGTTATAGATTCCGATGTTTCACTCCAGGTTTACTGTATCCCTTGGACCTTCTTATTGACGATGAAACACAGAAATTGCATCGGAATTCAATAAAAAAGGCACAATGCCGACTTAAGTACAAGAAGACTGACTCTTCTTACTGTCTATGTTTTGAACCATTCCTGTGACACTAGTTATTGATTCCGATGCTTCACTCCAGGTTTACTATATCCCTTGGACCTTCTTATTGACGATGAAACACAGAAATTGAATAGGAATTAAATAGAAAAGGCACAATGCCGCCTTAAATACAAGAAGACTGTCTCTTCCTACTGACTATGTTTTGAACCATTCCTGTGACACTAGTTATAAATTCCGATGCTTCACTTCAGGTTTACTGTATACCTTGGAACTTCTTATTGACGATGAAACACAGAAATTGCATCGGAATGAAATACAAAAGGCACAATGCCGACTTATGTGCAAGAAGACTGACTCTTCTTACTGACTATGTTTTGAACCATTCCTGTTACACTCGTTATAGACTCTGATGCTTCACTTCAGGTTTACTGTATCCTTTGGACCTTCATATTGAAGATGTAACACAGAAATTGCATCGGAATTAAATACAAAAGGCACAATGCCGACTTAAGTACAAGAAGGCTGACTCTTCTTACTGACTATGCTTTGAAACATTCATGTGACACTAGTTATAGATTACGGTGCTTCACTTCAGGTTTACAGTATAACTTGGACCTTCTTATTGACGATGAAACACAGAAATTGCATCGGAATTAAATACAAAAGGTACAATTCCGACTTAAGTACAAGAATACTGACTCTTCTTACTGTCTATGTTTTGAACCATCCCTGTGTCACTAGTTATAGATTCCGATGCTTCACTCCAGGTTTACTGTATACCTTGGATCTTCTTGTTGACGATGAAACACAGGACTTGCATCGGAATTAAATACAAAAGGCACAATGCCGACTTAAGTACAAGAAGACTGACTCTTTTTACTGACTATGTTTTGAACCATTCCTGTGACACTAGTTATAGATTCCGATGCTTGACTTCAGATTTACTGTATCCCTCTGACCTTCATTTTAACGATGAAACACATAAATTGCATCGGAATTAAATACTAGAGGCACAATGCCGAATTAAGTACAAGAAGACTGACTCTTCTTACCGTCGAATATATGAACCATTCCTGTGACAGTAGTTATAGATTCCGACGCTTCACTCCAGGTTTACTGTATCCCTTGGACCTTCTTATTGACGATGAAACACAGAAACTGCATCGGAATTAAATAAAAAAGGCTCAATGCCGACTTAAGTACAAGAAGACTGACCCTACTTACTGTCTATGTTTTGAACCATTCCTGTGACACTAGTTATAGATTCCGATGCTTCACTCCAGATTTACTATATCCCTTGGACCTTCTTATTGACGATGAAACACAGAAATTGCATCGGAATAAAATACTAAAGGCACAATGCCGACTTAAGTACAATAAGACTGACTTTTCCTACTGTCTATGTTTTGAACCATTCCTGAGACACTAGTTATAGTTCCCGATGCTTCACTTCAGCTATACTGTATCCCTCTTACTTTCTTATTGACGATGAAACACCGAAATTGCAACGGAATTAAATACAAAACTCACAATGCAGACTTAAGTACAAGAAGACTGACTCTTCCTACTGTCTATGTTTTGAACCATTCCTGTGACACTAGTTATGGATTCCGATGCTTCACTCCAGGTGTACTATATCCCTTGGACCTTCGTATTGACGATGTACCACAGAAATTGCATAGGAATTAAATAGAGAAGGCACAATGCCGACTTAAGTACAAGAAGACTGTCTCTTCCTACGGACTATGTTTTGAACCATTCCTGTGACACTAGTTATAGATTCCGATGCTTCACTTCAGGTTTACTGTATACCGTGGACCTTCTTATTGACGATGAAATACAGAAATTGCATCGGAATGAAATACAAAAGGCACAATGCCGACTTATGTACAAGAAGACTGACTCTTCTTACTGACTATGTTTTGTACCATTCCTGTTACACTTGTTATAGACTCTGATGCTTCACTTCAGGTTTACTGTATCCCTTGGACCTTCATATTGAAGATGAAACACAGAATTTGCATCGGAATTAAATAAAAAAGGCTCAATGCCGACTTAAGTACAAGAAGACTGACCCTACTTACTGTCTATGTTATGAACCATTCCTGTGACACTAGTTATAGATTCCGATGCTTCACTCCAGATTTACTATATCCCTTGGACTTTCTTATTGACGATGAAACACAGAAATTGCATCGGAATAAAATACTAAAGGCACAATGCCGACTTAAGTACAATAGGACTGACTTTTCCTACTGTCTATGTTTTGAACCATTCCTGAGACACTAGTTATAGTTCCCGATGCTTCACTTCAGGTATACTGTATCCCTCTTACTTTCTTATTGACGATGAAACACAGAAATTGCATCGGAATTAAATACAAAACTCACAATGCCGACTTAAGTACAAGAAGACTGTCTCTTCCTACGGACTATGTTTTGAACCATTCCTGTGACACTAGTTATAGATTCCGATGCTTAACTCCAGGTTTACAGTATCCCTTGGACCTTCGTATTGGCGATGAAACACAGAAATTGCATCGGAATTAAATACAAAAGGCACAATGCCGACTTAAGTACAAGAAGACTGACTCTTCTTACTGACCATGTTTTGATTCATTCCTGTGACACAAGTTATAGATTCCGATGCTTCACTCCATGTTTACTGTATCCTTTGGACTTCTTATTGACGATGAAACACAGAAATTGCATCGGAATTAAATACAAAAGGCACAATGCCGACTTAAGTAAAAGAAGACTGACTCTTCTTACTGACTATGTTTTGAACCATTTCTGTGACACAGTTATAGATTCCGATGCTTCACTCCCGGTTTACTGTATCCCTTGGACCTTCTTATTGACGATGAAACACAAAAATAGCATCGGAATTAAATACAAAAGGCACATTGCCGACTTAGGTACAAGAAGACTGACTCTTCTTACTGACTATGTTTGAACCATTCCTGTGACACTAGTTATAGATTCTGATGCTACACTTCGGGTTTAGTGTATCCCTTGGACCTTCCTATTGACGATGAAACACAGAAATTGCATCGGAATTAAATACAAAAGGCACAATGCCGACGTAAGTACAAGAAGACTGACTCTTCTTACTGATTATGTTTTGAACCATTCCTGTGACGGTAGTTATAGATTCCGATGTTTCACTCCAGGTTTACTGCATCTCTTGGACCTTCTTATTGACGATGAAACACAGAAATTGCATCGGAATTCAATAAAAAAGGCACAATGCCGACTTAAGTACAAGACGACTGACTCCTGTTACTGACTTTGTTTTGAACCATTTCTGTGACACAGTTATAGATTCCGATGCTTCACTCCCGGTTTACTGTATCACTTGGACCTTCTTTTTGACGATGAAACTCAAAAATTGCATCGGAATTAAATACAAAAGGCACATTGCCGACATAAGTACAAGAAGACTGACTCTTCTTACTGACTATGTTTTGAACCATACCTGTGACACTAGTTAGAGATTCCTATGCTTCACTCCAGGTTTACTGTATCCCTTGGATCTCCTTATTGACGAAGAAACACAGAAATTGCATCGGAATTAAATACAAAAGGCACAATGGCGACTTAAGTACAAGAATACTGACTCTTCTTACTGTCTATGTTTTGAACCATCCCTGTGTCACTAGTTATAGATTCCGATGCTTCACTCCAGGTTTACTGTATCCCTTGGACCTTCTTGTATACGATGAAACACAGGACTTGCATCGGAATTAAATACAAAAGGCACAATGCCGACTTAAGTACAAGAAGACCGACTCTTGTTACTGACTATGTTTTGAACCATTCCTGTGACACTAGTTATAGATTCCGATGCTTGACTTCAGATTTACTGTATCCCTCTGACCTTCTTTCTAACGATGAAACACATAAATTGCATCGGAATTAAAAACTAAAGGCACAATGCCGAATTATGTACATGAAGACTGACTCTTCTTACCGTCGAATTTATGAACCATTCCTGTGACAGTAGTTATAGATTCCGATGCTTCAGTCCAGGTTTACTGTATCCCTTGGACCTTCTTATTGACGATGAAACACAGAAACTGCATCGGAATTAAATAAAAAAGGCTCAATGCCGACTTAAGTACAAGAAGACTGACCCTACTTACTGTCTATGTTTTGAACCATTCCTGTGACAGTAGTTATTGATTCCGATGCTTCACTCCAGGTTTACTATATCCCTTCGACCTTCTTATTGACGATGAAACACAGAAATTGCATAGGAATTAAATAGAAAAGGCACAATGCCGACTTAAGTACAAGAAGACTGTCTCTTCTTACTGACTATGTTTTGAACCATTCCTGTGACACTAGTTATAGGTTCCGATGCTTCACTTCAGGTTTACTGTATACCTTGGACCTTCTTATTGACGATGAAACACAGAAATTGCATCGGAATGAAATACAAAAGGCACAATGCCGACTTATGTACTAGAAGACTGACTCTTCTTACTGACTATGTTTTGAACCATTCCTGTTACACTAGTTATAGACTCTGATGCTTCACTTCAGGTTTACTGTATCCTTTGGACCTTCATATTGAAGATGAAACACAGAAATTGCATCGGAATTAAATACAAAAGGCACAATGCCGAATTAAGTACAAGAAGACTGACTCTTCTTACCGTCGATGTTATGAACCATTCCTGTGACTGTAGTTATAGATTCCGATGCTTCACTCCAGGTTTACTATATCCCTTGGACCTTCTTATTGACGATGAAACACAGAAACTGCATCGGAATTAAATAAAAAAGGCTCAATGCCGACTTAAGTACAAGAAGACTGACCCCACTTACTGTCTATGTTTTGAACCATTCCTGTGACGCTACTTATAGATTCCGATGCTTCACTCCAGATTTACTATATCCCTTGGACCTTCTTATTGACGATGAAACACAGAAATTGCATCGAAATAAAATACTAAAGGCACAATGCCGACTTAAGTACAATAAGACTGACTCTTCCTACTGTCTATGTTTTGAACCATTCCTGAGACACTAGTTATAGTTTCCGATGCTTCACTTCAGGTATACTGCATCCCTCTTACTTTCTTATTGACGATGAAACACAGAAATTGCATCGGAATTAAATACAAAAGGCACAATGCCGACTTAAGTACAAGAAGACTGACTCTTCCTACTGTCTATGTTTTGAACCTTTCCTGTGACACTAGTTATAGATTCCGATGCTTCACTCCCGGTTTACTGTACCCCTGGGACCTTCTTATTGACGATGAAACACAGAAATTGCATCGGAAGTGAATAGAAAAGCCACAATGCGGACTTAATTACAAGAAGACTGACTCTTCCTACTGTCTATGTTTTGAACCATTCCTGTGACATTAGTTATAGATTCCGATGCTTCACTTCTGGTTTACTGTATCCCTTGGACCTTCTTGTTGACGATGAAACTACAGAAATTGCATCGGAATTAAATACAAAATGCACAATGCCGTCTTAAGTACAAGAAGACTGACTCTTCTTACTGACTATGTTTTGATTCATTCCTGTGACACTAGTTATACATACCTATGCTTCACTCCAGGTTTACTGTATCCCTTGGACCTTCTTATTGACGATGAAACACAGAAATTGCATCGGAATTAAATACAAAAAGCACAATGCGCGACCTAAGTACAAGAAGACTGACTCTTCTTACTGACTATGTTTTGAACCATTCCTGTGACACTAGTTATAGATTCCGATGCTTCACTCCCGGTTTTCTGTATCCATTGGACCTTCTTATTGAGGATGAAACACAAAAATTGCATCGGAATTAAATACAAAAAGCACAATGCCGACTTAATTACAAGAATACTGACTCTTCTTACTGACTATGTTTTAAACCATTCCTGTGACACTAGTTATAGATTCCGATGCTTCACTCCAGGTTTACTGTATCCCTTGGACCTCCTTATTGACAATGAAACTTAGAAATTGCATCGGAATTAAATACAAAAGGCACAATGCCGACTTAAGTACAAGAAGACTGACTCTTCTTACTGACCATGTTTTGATTCATTCCTATGACACTAGTTATAGATTCCGATGCTTCACACCAGGTTTACTGTATCCCTTGGACCTTCTTATTGACAATGAAACACAGAAATTGCATCGAAATTAAATACAAAATGCACAATGCCCACTTAAGTACAAGAAGACTGACTCTTCTTACTGACTATGTTTTGAACCATTTCTGTGACACAGTTATAGATTCCGATGCTTCACTCCCGGTTTACTGTATCCCTTGGACCTTCTTATTGACGATGAAACAAAAAAATTGCATCGGAATTAAATACAAAAGGCACATTGCCGACATAAGTACAAGAAGACTGACTCTTCTTACTGAATATGTTTTGAACCATTCCTGTGACACTAGTTATAGATTCCGATGCTTCTCTCCAGGTTTACTGTATCCCTTTGACCTCCTTATTGATGAAGAAATACAGAAATTGCATCGGAATTAAATACAAAAGGCACAATGATGACTTAAGAACAAGAAGGCTGACTCTTCTTACTGACTATGCTTTGAACCTTTCCTGTGACACTAGTTATAGATTACGGTGCTTCACTTCAGGTTTACTGTATCCCTTGGACCTTCTTATTGACGATGAAACACAGAAATTGCATCGGAATTAAATACTAAAGGCACAATGCCGAATTAAGTACAAGAAGACTGACTCTTCTTACCGTCGATGTTATGAACCATTCCTGTGACAGTAGTTATAGATTCTGATGCTTCACTCCAGGTTTACTGTATACCTTGGACCTTCTTATTGACGATGAAACACAGAAACTGCATCGGAATTAAATAAAAAGGCTCAATGCCGACTTAAGTACAAGAAGACTGACCCTACTTACTGTCTATGTTTTGAACCATACCTGTGACACTAGTTATAGATTCCGATGCTTCACTCCAGATTTACTATATCCCTTGGACCTTCTTATTGACGATGAAACACAGAAATTGCATCGGAATAAAATACTAAAGGCACAATGCCGACTTAAGTACAATAAGACCGACTCTTCCTACTGTCTATGTTTTGAACCATTCCTGAGACACTAGTTACAGATTCCGATGCTTCACTTCAGGTTTACTGTATACCTTGGACCTTCTTATTGACGATGAAACACAGAAATTGCATCGGAATGAAATACAAAAGGCACAATGCCGACTTATGTACAAGAAGACTGACTCTTCTTCCTGACTATGATTTGAACCATTCCTGTTACACTAGTTATAGACTCTGATGCTTCACTTCAGGTTTACTGTATCCTTTGGACCTTCATATTGAAGATGAAACACAGAAATTGCATCGGAATTAAATACAAAAGGCACAATGCCGACTTAAGTACAAGATTAATGACTCTAATTACTGTCTATGTTTTGAACTATCCCTGTGACACAAGTTATAGATTCCGATGCTTAACTCCAGGTTTACTGTATCCCTTGGACCTTCTTATTGACGATGAAACACAGAAATTGCAACGGAATTAAATACAAAAGGCACAATGCCGACTTAAGTACAACAAGACTGACTCTTCTTACTGACCATGTTTTGATTCATTCCTGTGACACTAGTAATAGATTTCGATGCTTCACACCAGGTTTACTGTATCCCTTGGACCTTCTTATTGACGATGAAACACAGAAATTGCATCGAAATTAAATACAAAAGGCACAATGCCGACTTAAGTACAAGAAGACTGACTCTTCTTACTGACTATGTTTTGAACCATTTCTGTGACGCAGTTATAGATTCCGATGCTTCACTCCCGGTTTACTGTATCCCTTGGACCTTCTTATTGACGATGAAACACAAAAATTGCATCGGAATTAAATAAAAAAGGCACATTGCCGACATAAGTACAAGAAGACTGACTCTTCTTACTGACTATGTTTTGAACCATTCCTGTGACACTAGTTATAGATTCCGATGCTTGACTTCAGATTTACTGTATCCCTCTGACCTTCGTTTTAACGATGAAACACATAAATTACATCGGAATTAAATACTAAAGGCACAATGCCGAATTAAGTACAAGAAGACTGACTCTTCTTACCGTCGATGTTATGAACCATTCCTGTGACAGTAGTTATAGATTCCGATGCTTCACTCCAGGTTTACTGTATCCCTTGGACCTTCTTATTGACGATGAAACACAGAAACTGCATCGGAATTAAGTAAAAAAGGCTCAATGCCGACTTAAGTACAAGCAGACTGACCCTGCTTACTGTCTATGTTTTGAACCATTCCTGTGACACTAGTTATAGATTCCGATGCTTCACTCCAGATTTACTATATCCCTTGGACCTTCTTATTGACGATGAAACACAGAAATTGCATCGAAAGTAAATAGAAAAGGCACTATGCAGACTTAATTACAAGAAGACTGACTCTTCCTACTGTCTATGTTTTGAACCTTTCCTGTGACACTAGTTATAGATTCCGATGCTTCACTTCTGGTTTACTGTATCCCTTGGACCTTCTTGTTGACGATGAAACTACAGAAATTGCATCGGAATTAAATACAAAATGCACAATGCCGACTTAAGTACAAGAAGACTGACTCTTCTTACTGACTATGTTTTGATTCATTCCTGTGACACTAGTTATACATTCCGAAGCTTCACTCCAGGTTTACTGTATCCCTTGGACCTTCTTATTGACGATGAAAGACAGAAATTGCATCGGAATTAAATACAAAGGGCACAATGCCGACTTAATTACAAGGATACTGACTCTTCTTACTGACTATGTTTTGAACCATTCCTGTGACACTAGTTATAGATTCCGATGCTTCACTCCCAGTTTACTGTATCCCTTGGACCTTCTTATTGAGAATGCAACACAAAAATTGCATCGGAATTAAATACAAAAAGCACAATGCCGACTTAATTACAAGGATACTGACTCTTCTTACTGACTATGTTTTGAACCATTCCTGTGACACTAGTTATAGATTCCGATGCTTCACTCCAGGTTTACTGTATCCCTTGGACCTCCTTAATGACAATGAAACATAGAAATTGCATCAGAATTAATTACAAAAGGCACAATGCCGACTTAAGTACAAGAAGAATGACTCTTCTTACTGACTATCATTTGAACCATTCCTGTAACACTAGTTATGGATTCCGGTGCTTCACTTCAGGTTTACTGTATCCCTTGGACCTTCTTATTGACCATGAAATAGAGAAATTGCATCGGAATTAAATACAAAAGGCACAATGCCGACTTAAGTACAAGAAGACTGACTCTTCTTACTGACTATGATTTGAACCATTCATGTGACACTAGTTATTGATTCCGTCGCCTCACTTCAGGTTTACTGTATCCCTTGGACCTTCTTATTGAAGATGAAACACAGAAATTGCATCGGAAATAAATACAAAAGGCACAATGTCGACTTAAGTACAAGAAGACTGACTATCCTTAATGACTATGATTTGAAACATTCATGTGACACTAGCTTTTGATTCCGTCGCCTCACTTCAGGTTCACTGTATCCCTTGGACCTTCTTATTGAAGATGAAGCACAGAAATTTCATCGGAATTAAATACAAAAGGCACAATGCCGACTTAAGTACAAGAAGACTGACTCTTCTTACTGACTATGCTTTGATTCATTCCTGTGACACTAGTTATAGATTCCGATGCTTCACTCCAGGTTTACTGTATCCCTTGGACCTTCTTATTGACGATGAAACACAGAAATTGCATCGGAATTAAATACAAAAGGCACAATGCCGACTTAAGTACAAGAAGACTGACTCTTCTTACCGACTATGATTTGAACCGATCCTGTGACACTAATTATAGATTCCGATGCTTCACTCCAGGTTTACTGTATCCCATGGACCTCCTTATTGACGAAGAAACACAGAAATGGCATCGGAATTAAATACAAAGGGCACAATGCCGACTTAAGTACAAGAAGATGACTCTTCTTACTGACTATGCTTTGAACCATTCCTGTGACATGAGTTACAGATTACGGTGCTTCACTTCAGGTTTACTGTATCCCTTGGACCTTCTTATTGACGATGAAACACAGAAATTGCATCGGAATTAAATACAAAAGGCACAATGCCGACTTAAGTACAAGAATACTGACTCTTCTTACTGTCTATGTTTTAAACCATCCCTGTGTCATTAGTTATAGATTCCGATGCTTCACTCCAGGTTTACTGTATCCCTTGGACCTTCTTGTTGACGATGAAACACAGAACGTGCATCGGGATTAAATACAAAAGGCACAATGCCGACTTAAGTACAAGAACACTGACTCCTCTTACTGACTATGTTTTGAACCATTCCTGTCACACTGGTTATAGATTCCGATGCTTGACTTCATATTTACTGTATCCCTCTGACCTTCTTTTTGACGATGAAACACATAAATTGCATCGGAATTAAATACTAAAGGCACAATACCGAATTAAGTACAGGAAGACTGACTCTTCTTACTGACTGTGTTTGAACCACTCCTGTGACACTAGTTATAGATTCTGATGCTACACTTCAGGTTTAGTGTATCCCTTGGACCTTCATATTGAAGATGTAACACAGAAATTGCATCGGAATTAAATACAAAAGGCACAATGCCGACTTAAGTACAAGAATACTGACTCATCTTACTGTCTATGTTTTGAACCATCCCTGTGACACTACTTATAGATTCCGATGCTTCACTCCAGGTTTACTATATCCATTGGAACTTCGTATTGACGAAGAAACACAGAAATTGCATAGGAATTATATAGAAAAGGTAGAAGGCCGACTTAAGTACAAGAAGACAGTCTCTTCGTACTGTCTATGCTTTGAACCATTATTGTGACACTAGTTATAGATTCCGATGCTTCACTTCAGGTTTACTGTATCTCTCTGACCTTCTTATTGACGATGAAACACAGCAATTGCATTGGAATTAAATACAAAATGCACAATGCCGACTTAAGTACAAGAAGACTGACTCTTCCCACTGTCTATTCTTTGAACCATTCCTGTTACACTACTTATAGATTCCGATGCTTCACTTCAGGTTTACTGTATCCCTCTTACCTTCTTATTGACGATGAAACATAGAAATTGCATCGAAATTAAATACAAAAGGCACAATGCCGACTTAAGTACAAGAAGACTGACTCTTCCCACAGTGTATGCTTTGAACCATTCCTGTTACACTAATTATAGATTCCGATGCTTCACTTCAGGTTTACTGTATCCCTTGGACCTTCTTATTGACGATGAAACACAGAAATTGGATCGGAATTAAATACAAAAGGCACAATGCCGACTTAAGTACACGAAGATTGACCCTACTTACTGTCTATGCTTTGAACCATTCCTGTGACACCAGTTATTGATTCCGATGCTTCACTCCAGGTTTACTATATCCCTTGGACCTTCTTATTGACGATGAAACATAGAAATTGCATAGGAAATAAATAGAAAAGGCACAATGCCGACTTATGTAAAAGAACACTGTCTCCTTCTACTGTCTATGTTTTGAACCATTCCTGTGACACTAGTTATAGATTCCGATGCTTCACTTCAGGTTTACTGTATCCCTCTTACCTTCTTATTGACGATGAAACACAGAAATTGCATCGGAATTAAATACAAAAGGCACAATGCCGACTTAAGTAGAAGAAGACTGACTCTTCCCACTGTCTGTGCTTTGAACCATTCCTGTTACACTAGTTAAAGATCCCGATGCATCACTTCTGGTTTACTGTATCACTTGGACCTTCTTATTGACGATGAAACACAAAAATTGCATCGGAATTAAATACAAAAGGCACAATGCCGACTTATGTACAAGAAGACTGACTCTTCTTACTGACTATGTTTTGAACCATCCCTGTGACACTACTTATAGATTCCGATGCTTAACTCAAGGTTTACTGTATCCCTTGGACCTTCTTATTGACGATGAAACACAGAATTTGCATCGGAATTAAATACAGAAGGCACAATGCCGACCTAAGTACAAGAAGACTGACTCTTCTTACTTACTATGTTTTGATTCATTGCTGTGACACTAGTTATAGATTCCGATGCTTCACTCCAGGTTTACTGTATCCCTTGGACCTTCTTATTGACGATGAAACACAGAAATTGCATCGGAATTAAATACAAAAGGCACAATGCCGACTTAAGTACAAGAAGAATGACTCATCTTACTGACTATGTTTTGAACCATTCCTGTGACACGAGTTATAGATTACGGTGCTTCACTTCAGATTTACTGTATCCCTTGGACCTTCTTATTGACGATGAAACACAGAAATTGCATCGGAATTAAATACAAGAGGCACAATGCCGACTTAAGTACAAGAATACTGACTCTTCTTACTGTCTATGTTTTAAACCATCCCTGTGTCACTAGTTATAGATTCCGATGCTTCACTCTAGGTTTACTGTATCCCTTGGACCTTCTTGTTGACGATGAAACACAGAACGTGCATCGGAATTAAATACAAAAGGCACAATGCCGACTTAAGTACAAGAAGAATGACTCCTCTTACTGACTATGTTTTGAACCATTCCTGTCACACTAGTTATAGATTCCGATGCTTGACTTCAGATTTACTGTATCCCTCTCACCTTCTTTTTAACGATGAAACACATAAATTGCATCGGAATTAAATACTACAGGCACAATACCGAATTAAGTACAGGAAGACTGACTCCTCTTACTGTCGATGTTTTGAACCATTCCTGTGACAGTAGTTATAGATTCCGATGCTTCACTCCAGGTTTACTGTATCCCTTGGACATTCTCATTGACGATGAAACACAGAAATTGCATCGGAATTAAATAAAAAAGGCACTATGCCGACTTAAGTACACGAAGACTGGCCCTACTTACTGTCTATGCTTTAAACCATTCCTGTGACACTAGTTATAGATTCCGATGCTTCACTCCAGGTTTACTATATCCATTGGACCTTCTTATTGACGAAGAAACACAGAAATTGCATAGGAATTATATAGAAAAGGTAGAAGGCCGTTTTAAGTACAAGAAGGCAGTATCTTCCTACTGTCTATGCTTTGAACCATTCCTGTGACACTAGTTATAGATTCCGATGCTTCACTTCAGGTTTACTGTATCCCTCTGACCTTCTTATAGACGATGAAACACAGAAATTGCATTGGAATTAAATACAAAATGCACAATGCCGACTTAAGTACAAGAAGACTGACTCTTCCCACTGTCTATGCTTTGAACCATTCCTGTTACACTAGTTATAGATTCCAATGCTTCACTTCAGGTTTACTGTATCCCTCTTACCTTCTTATTGACGATGAAACATAGAAATTGCATCGAAATTAAATACAAAAGGCACAATGCCGACTTAAGTACAAGAAGACTGACTCTTCCCACAGTCTATGCTTTGAACCATTCCTGTTACACTAGTTATAGATTCCGATGCTTCACTTCAGGCTTACTGTATCCCTTGGACCTTCTTATTCACGATGAAACACAGAAATTGCATCGGAATTAAATACAAAGGGCATAATGCCGACTTAAGTACAAGAAGACTGACCCTACTTACTGTCAATGATTTGAACCATTCCTGTGACACGAGTTATTGATTACGATGCTTCACTCCAGGTTTACTATATCAATTGGACCTTCTTATTGACGATGAAACATAGAAATTGCATGGGAATTAAATAGAAAAGGCACAATGCCGACTTAAGTAAAAGAACACTGTCTCCTTCTACTGTCTATGTTTTGAACCATTCCTGTGACACTAGTTATAGATTCCGATGCTTCACTTCAGGTTTACTGTATCCCTCTGACCTTCTTATTGACGATGAAACACAGAAATTGCATCGGAATTAAATACAAAAGGCACAATGCCGACTTAAATACAACAAGACTGACTCTTCCCACTGTCTGTGATTTGATCCATTCCTGTTGCACTAGTTATAGATTCCGATGCATCACTTCAGGTTTACTGTATCCCTTGGACCTTCTTATTGACGATGAAACACAAAAATTGCATCGGAATTAAATACAAAAGGCACAATGCCGACTTATGTACAAGAAGACTGACTCTTCTTACTGACTATGTTTTGATCCATTCCTGTGACACTAGTTATAGACTCTGATGCTTCACTTCAAGTTTACTGTATCCTTTGGACCTTCTTATTGAAGATGAAACACAGAATTGCATCGGAATTGAATGCAAAAGGCACAATGCCGACGAAAGTACAAGAAGACTGACTCTTCTTACTGTCTATCTTTTGAACCATTCCTGTAACACTAGTTATAGATTCCGGTGCTTCACTTCAGGTTTACTGTATCCCTTGGACCTTCTTATTGACGACGAAACACAGAAATTGCATCCGAATTAAATACAAAAGGCACAATGCCGAATTAAGTACAAGCAGACTGACTCTTCTTACTGTCTATCTTTTGAACCATTCCTGTAACACTAGTTATAGATTCCGATGCTTCACTTCAGGTTCACTGTATCCCTCTGACCTTCTTATTGACGATGCGACATAGAAATTGCATCGGAACTAAATACAAAAGGCACAATGCCGAATTTAGTACAAGCAGACTGACTCTTCTTACTGTCTATGTTCTGAACCATTCATGTGACACTAGTTATAGATTCCGATGCTTCACTCCAGGTTTACTGTATCCCTTGGACATTCTTATTGACGATGAAACAGAAATTGAATCGGAATTAAATACAAAAGCCACTATGGCGACTTAAGTACTAGAAGACTGACTCTTCTTACTGACTATGATTTGAACCATTCATGTGACACTAGTTATGGATTCTGATGCTACACTTCAGGTTTCGTGTATCCCTTGGAAATTCTTATTGACGATGAAACACAGAAATTGCATCGAAATTAAATACAAAAGGCACAATGGCGACTTAAGTACAAGAAGACTGACTCTTCTTACTGACTATGATTTGAACCATTCATGTGACACTAGTTATTGATTCCGTCGCCTCACTTCAGGTTTACTGTATCCCTTGGACCTTCTTGTTGATGATGAAACACAGAACGTGCATCGCAATTATATACAAAATGCACAATGCCGACTTAAGTACAAGAAGACTGACTCCTCTTACTGACTATGTTTAGAAACAGTCCTGTCACACTAGTTATAGATTCCGATGCTTGATTTCAGATTTACTGTATGCCTCTGACTTTCTTTTTAACGATGAAACATATATTGCATCGGAATTAAATACTAAAGGCACAATACCGAATTAAGTACAGGAAGACTGACTCTTCTTACTGTCGATGTTTTTTAACCATTCCTGTGACAGTAGTTATAGATTCCGATGCTTCACTCCAGGTTTACTGTATCCCTTGGACCTTCTCATTGACGATTAAACACAGAAATTGCATCGGAATTAAATAAAAAAGGCACCATTCCGACTTAAGTACACGAAGACTGACTCAACTTACTGTCTATGTTTTGAACCATTCCTGTGACACTAGTTATAGATTCCGATGCTTCACTCCAGATTTACTATATCCATTGGACCTTCTTATTGACGAAGATACACAGAAATTGCATAGGAATTATATAGAAAAGGTAGAAGGCCCTCTTAAGTACAAGAAGACAGTCTCTTCCTACTGTCAATGATTTGAACCATTCCTGTGACATTAGTTACAGATTCCGATGCTTCACTTCAGGTTTACTGTATCCCTCTGACCTTCTTATTGACGATGAAACACAGAAATTGCATTGGAATTAAATACAAAATGCACAATGCCGACTTAAGTACAAGAAGACTGACTCTTCCCACTGTCTATGCTTTGAACCGTTCCTGTTACACTAGTTATAGATTCCGATGCTTCACTTCAGGTTTACTGTATCCCTCTTACCTTCTTATTGACGATGAAACATAGAAATTGCATCGAAATTAAATACAAAAGGCACAATGCCGACTTAAGTACAAGAAGACTGACTCTTCCCACAGTCTATGCTTTGAACCACTCCTGTTACACTAGTTATAGATTCCGATGCTTCACTTCAGGTTTACTGTATCCCTTGGATTTTCCTGTTGACGATGAAACACAGAAATTGCATCGGAATTAAATACAAAAGGCACAATGCCGACTTAAGTACAAGAAGACTGAACCTACTTACTGTCTATGTTTTGAACCATTCCTGTGACACCAGTTATTGAATCCGATGCTTCACTCCATTTTTACTATATCCCTTGGACCTTCTTATTGACGACGAAACATAGAAATTGCATAGGAATTAAATAGAAAAGGCACAATGCCGACTTAAGTAAAAGAACACTGTCTCCTCCTACTGTCTATGATTTAAACCATTCCTGTGACACTAGTTATAGATTCCGATGCTTCACTTCAGGTTTACTGTATCCCTCTGACCTTCTCATTGACGATGAAACACAGAAATTGCATCGGAATTAAATACAAAAGGCACAATGCCGACTTAAGTACAAGAAGACTGACTCTTCCCACTGTCTATGCTTTGAACCATTCCTGTTACACTAGTTATAGATTCCGATGCATCACTTCAGGTTTACTGTATCCCTTGGACCTTCTTATTGACGATGAAACACAAAAATTGCATCGGAAATAAATACAAAAGGCACAATGCCGACTTATGTACAAGAAGACTGACTCTTCTTACTGACTATGTTTTGATCCATTCCTGTGACACTAGTTATAGACTCTGATGCTTCACTTCAAGTTTACTGTATCCTTTGGACCTTCTTATTGAAGATGAAACACAGAAATTGCATCGGAATTAAATGCAAAAGGCACAATGCCGACGAAAGTACAAGAAGACTGACTCTTCTTACTGTCTATCTTTTGAACCATTCCTGTAACACTAGTTATAGATTCCGGTGCTTCACTTCAGGTTTACTGTATCCCTTGGACCTTCTTATTGACGATGAAACACAGAAATTGCATCGGAATTAAATACAAAAGGCACAATGCTGACTTAAGTACAAGAATACTGACTCCTCCCACTGTCTATGCTTTGAACCATTCCTGTAACACTAGTTATAGATTCCGATGCTTCACTTCAGGTTTACTGTATCCCTTGGACATTCTTATTGACGATGAAACACAGAAATTGCATCGGAATTAAATACAAAAGGCACAATGCCGACTTAAGTACAAGAAGACTGACCCTACTTCCTGACTATGTTTTGAACCATACCTGTGACACTAGTTATAGACTCTGATGCTTCACTTCAGGTTTACTGTATCCCTTGGACCTTCATATTGAAGATGAAACACGGAAATTGCATCGGAATTAAATAAAAAGGGCACAATGCCGACTTAAGTACAAGAAGACTGAACCTACTTACTGTCTATGTGTTGAACCATTCCTGTGACACTAGCGACAGATTCCGATGCTTCACTCCAGGTTTACTATATCCCATGGACCTTCTTATTGACGATGAAACACAGAAATTGCATAGGAATTAAATAGAAAAGGCACAATGCCGACTTAAGTACAAGAAGACTCTCTCTTCCTACTGTCTATGTTTTGAACCATTCCTGTGACACTAGTTATAGATTCCGATGCTTCACATCAGGTTTACTGTATCCCTCTGACCTTCTTATTGACGATGAAACACAGAAATTGCATCGGTATTAAATTCAAAAGGCACAATGCCGAATTAAGTACAAGAAGACTGACTCTTCCCACTGTCTATGCTTTGAACCAGTCCTGTTACACTAGTTATTGATTCCGATGCATCACTTCAGGTTTACGGTATCCCTTGGACCTTCTTATTGACGATGAAACACAAAAATTGCATCGGAATTAAATACAAAAGGCACAATGCCGACTTATGTACAAGAAGACTGACTCTTCTTACTGACTATGTTTTGATCCATTCCTGTGACACTAGTTACAGACTCTGATGCTTCACTTCAAGTTTACTGTATCCTTTGGACCTTCTTACTGAAGATGAAACACAGAAATTGCATCGGAATTAAATGCAAAAGGCACAATGCCGACGAAAGTACAAGAAGACTGATTCTTCTTACTGTCTATCTGTTGAACCATTCCTGTAACACTAGTTATTGATTCCGGTGCTTCACTTCAGGTTTACTGTATCCCTTGGACCTTCTTATTGACGATGAAACACAGAAATTGCTTCGGAATTAAATACAAGAGCACAATGCCGACTTATGTACAAGAATACTGACTCTTCCCACTGTCTATGCTTTGAACCATTCCTGTTACACTAGTTATAGATTCCGATGCATTACTTCAGGTTTACTGTATCCCTTGGACCTTCTTATTGACGATGAAACACAAAAATTGCATCGGAATTAAATACAAAAGGCACAATGCCGACTTATGTACACGAAGACTGACACTTCTTACTGACTACGTTTTGAACCATTCCTGTGACACTAATTATAGACACTGATGCTTCACTTCAAGTTTACTGTATCCTTTGGACCTTCTTATTGAAGAAGAAACACAGAAATTGCATCGGAATGAAATACAAAAGGCACAATGCCGACGAAAGTACAAGAAGATTGACTCTTCTTACTGTCTATCTTTTGAACCATTCCCGTAACACAAGTTATAGATTCCGGTGCTTCACTTCAGGTTTACTGTATCCCTTGGACCTTCTTATTGACGATGAAACACAGAAATTGCATCGGAATTAAATACAAAAGGTACAATGGCGACTTAAGTACAAGAAGACTGACCCTTCTTACTGACTATGATTTGAACCATTCATGTGACACTAGTTATGGATTCTGATGCTACACTTCAGGTTTGGTGTTTCCCTTGGAAATTCTTATTGACGATGAAACACAGAAATTGCATCGGAATAAAATACAAAAGGCACAATGGCGACTTAAGTACAAGAAGACTGACTCTTCTTACTGACTATGATTTGAACCATTCATGTGACACTAGTTATTGATTCCGTCGCCTCACTTCAGGTTTACTGTATCCCTTGGACCTTCTTATTGAAGATGAAACACAGAAATCGCATCGGAATTAAATACAAAAGGCACAATGGCGACTTAAGTACAAGAAGACTGACTCTTCTTACTGACTATGATTTGAACCATTCATGTGACACTTGTTATTGATTCCGTCGCCTCACTTCAGGTTTACTGTATCACTTGGACCTTCTTATTGAAGATGAAACACAGAAATTGCATCAGAATTAAATACAAAAGGCACAATGCCGACTTAAGTACAAGAATACTGACTCTTCTTACGGTATATGTTGTAAACCATCCCTGTGACACTAGTTATAGATTCCGATGCTTAACTCCAGGTTTACTGTATCCCTTGGACCCTCTTATTGACGATGAAACACAGAAATTGCATCGGAATTAAATACAAAAGGCACAATGCCGACTTAAGTACAAGAAGACTGACTCTTCTTACTGACTATGTTTTAATTCATTCCTGTGACACTAGTTATAGATTCCGATGCTGCACTCCAGGCTTATTGTATCCCTTGGACCTTCTTATTGACGATGAAACACAGAAATTGCATCGGAATTAAATACAAAAGGCACAATGCCGACTTAAGTACAAGAAGACTTACTCTTCTTACCGACTATGATTTGAACCATTACTGTGACACTAGTTATAGATTCCGATGCTTCACTCCAGGTTTACTGTATCCCTTGGACCTCCTTATTGTCGTAGAAACACAGAAATTGCATCGGAATTAAATGCAAAGGGCACAATGTCGACTTAAGTACAAGAAGACTGACTCTTCTTACTGACTATGCTTTGAACCATTCCTGTGACACGAGTTATAGATTACGGTGCTTCACTTCAGGTTTACTGTATCCCTTGGACCTTCTTATTGACGATGAAACACAGAAATTGCATCGGAATTAAATACAAAAGGCACAATGCCGGCTTAAGTACAAGAATACTGACTCTTCTTACTGTCTATGTTTTAAACCATCCCTGTGTCACTAGTTATAGATTCTGATGCTTCACTCCAGGTTTACTGTATCCCTTGGACCTTCTTGTTGACGATGAAATACAGAACGTGCATCGCAATTAAATACAAAAGGCACAATGCCGACTTAAGTACAAGAAGACTGACTCCTCTTACCGAGTATGTTTTGAACCATTCCCGTCACACTAGTTATAGATTCCGATGCTTGATTTCAGATTTACTGTATGCCTCTGACCTTCTTTTTAACGATGAAACACATAAATTTGCATCGGAATTAAATACTAAAAGCACAATACCGAATTAAGTACAGGAAGACTGACTCTTCTTACTGTCGATGTTTTGGACCATTCCTGTGACAGTAGTTATAGATTCCGATGCTTCACTCCAGGTTTACTGTATCCCTTGGACCTTCTCATTGACGATGAAACACAGAAATTGCATCAGAATTAAATAAAAAAGGCACTATTCCGACTTAAGTACACGAAGACTGACCCTACTTACTGTCTATGTTTTGAACCATTCCTGTGACACTAGTTATAGATTCCGATGCTTCACTCCAGATTTACTATATCCATTGGACCTTCTTATTGACGAAGAAACACAGAAATTGCAGAGGAATTATATAGAAAAGGTAGAAGGCCGACTTAAGTACAAGAAGACAGTCTCTTCCTACTGTCTATGTTTTGAACCATTCCTGTGACACTAGTTACAGATTCCGATGCTTCACTTCAGGTTTACTGTATCCCTCTGACCTTCTTATTGACGATGAAACACAGAAATTGCATTGGAATTAAATACAAAATGCACAATGCCGACTTAAGTACAAGAAGACTGACTCTTCCCACTGTCTACGCTTTGAACCGTTCCTGTTACACTAGTTATAAATTCGGATGTTTCACTTCAGGTTTACTGTATCCCTCTTACCTTCTTATTGACGATGAAACATAGAAATTGCATCGAAATTAAACACAAAAGGCACAATGCCGACTTAAGTACAAGAAGACTGACTCTTCCCACAGTCTATGCTTTGAACCACTACTGTTACACTAGTTATAGATTCCGATGCTTCACTTCAGGTTTACTGTATCCCTTGGACCTTCTTATTGACGATGAAACACAGAAATTGCATCGGAATTAAGTACAAAAGGCACAATGCCGACTTAAGTACAAGAAGACTGACTCTTCCCACTGTCTATGCTTTGAACAATTCCTGTTACACTAGTTATAGATTTCGATGCATCACTTCAGGTTTACTGTATCCCTCGGACCTTCTTATTGACGATGAAACACAAAAATTGCATCGGAAATAAATACAAAGGGACAATGCCGACTTATGTACAAGAAGACTGACTCTTCTTACTGACTATGGTTTGATCCATTCCTGTGACACTAGTTATAGACTCTGATGCTTCACTTCAAGTTTACTGTATCCTTTGGACCTTCTTATTGAAGATGAAACACAGAAATTGCATCGGAATTAAATGCAAAAGGCACAATGCCGACGAAAGTACAAGAAGACTGACTCTTCTTACTGTCTATCTTTTGAACCATCCCTGTAACACTAGTTATAGATTCCGGTGCTTCACTTCAGGTTTACTGTATCCCTTGGACATTCTTATTGACGATGAAACACAGAAATTGCATCGGAATTAAATACAAAAGGCACAATGCCGACTTAAGTACAAGAAGACTCTCTCTTCCTACTGTCTATGTTTTGAACCATTCCTGTGACACTAGTTATAGATTCCAATGCTTCACATCAGGTTTACTGTATCCCTCTGACCTTCTTATTGACGATGAAACACAGAAATTGCATCGGAATTAAATTCAAAAGGCACAATGCCGACTTAAGTACAAGAAGACTGACTCTTCCCACTGTCTATGCTTTGAACCATTCCTGTTACACTAGTTATAGATTCCGATGCATCACTTCAGGTTTACTGTATCCCTTGGACCTTCATATTGACGATGAAACACAAAAATTGCATCGGAATTAAATACAAAAGGCACAATGCCGACTTAAGTACAAGAAGACTGACTCTTCTTACTGACTATGATTTGCACCATTCATGTGACACTAGTTATGGATTCTGATGCTACACTTCAGGTTTGGTGTATCCCTTGGAAATTCTTATTGACGATGAAACACAGAAATTGCATCGGACTTAAATACAAAAGGCACAATGCCGACTTAAGTACAAGAAGACTGACTCTTCTTACTGACTATGATTTGAACCATTCATGTGACACTAGTTATTGATTCCGTCGCCTCACTTCAGGTTTACTGTATCCCTTGGACCTGCTTATTGAAGATGAAACACAGAAATTGCATCGGAAATAAATACAAAAGGCACAATGCCGACTTAAGTACAAGAAGACTGACTATTCTTACTGACTATGTTTGAACCATTCCTGTGACACTAGTTATAGATTCTGATGCTACACTTCAGGTTTAGTGTATCCCTTGGACCTTCATATTGAAGATGAAACACAGAAATTGCATCAGAATTAAATACAAAATGCACAATGCCGACTTAAGTACAAGAATACTGACTCTTCTTACTGTCTATGTTTTAAACCATCCCTGTGACACTAGTTATAGATTCCGATGCTTAACTCCAGGTTTACTGTATCCCTTGGACCTTCTTATTGACGATGAAACACAGAAATTGAATCGGAATTAAATACAAAAGGCACAATGCCGACTTAAGTACAAGAAGACTGACTCTTCTTACTGACTATGTTTTGATTCATTCCTGTGACACTAGTTATAGATTCCGATGCTGCACTCCAGGTTTACTGTATCCCTTGGACCTTCTTATTGACGATGAAACACAGAAATTGCATCGGAATTATATGCAAAAGGCACAATGCCGACTTAAGTACAAGAAGACTGACTCTTCTTACCGACTATGATTTGAACCATTACTGTGACACTAGTTATAGATTCTGATGCTTCACTCCAGGTTTACTGTATCCCTTGGACCTCCTTATTGTCGCAGAAACACAGAAATTGCATCGGAATTAAATGCAAAGGGCACAATGTCGACTTAAGTACAAGAAGACTGACTCTTCTTACTGACTATGCTTTGAACCATTCCTGTGACACGAGTTATAGATTACGGTGCTTCACTTCAGGTTTACTGTATCCCTTGGACCTTCTTATTGACGATGAAACACAGAAATTGCATCGGAATTAAATACAAAAGGCACAATGCCGACTTAAGTACAAGAATACTGACTCTTCTTACTGTCTATGTTTTAAACCATCCCTGTGTCACTAGTTATAGATTCCGATGCTTCACTCCAGGTTTACTGTATCCCTTGGAGCTTCTTGTTGACGATGAAACACAGAATGTGCATCGCAATTAAATACAAAAGGCACAATGCCGACTTAAGTACAAGAAGACTGACTCCTCTTACTGACTATGTTTTGAACCATTCCTGTCACACTAGTTATAGATTCCGATGCTTGACTTCAGATTTACTGTATGCCTCTGACCTTCTTTTTACCGATGAAACACATAAATTGCATCGGAATTAAATACTAAAGGCACAATACCGAATTAAGTACAGGAAGACTGACTCTTCTTACTGACGATGTTTTGAACCATTCCTGTGACAGTAGTTATAGATTCCGATGCTTCACTCCAGGTTTACTGTATCCCTTGGACCTTCACATTGACGATGAAACACAGAAATTGCATCGGAATTAAATAAAAAAGGCACTATGCCGACTTAAGTACACGAAGACTAAAACTACTTACTGTCTATGTTTTGAATCATTCCTGTGACACTAATTATAGATTCCGATGCTTCACACCAGATTTACTATATCCATTGGACCTTCTTATTGACGAAGAAACACAGAAATTGCATAGGAATTATATAGAAAAGGTAGAAGGCCGACTTAAGTACAAGAAGACAGTCTGTTCCTACTGTCTATGTTTTGAACCATTCCTGTGACACTAGTTATAGATTCCGATGCTTCACTTCAGGTTTACTGTATCCCTCTGACCTTTTTATTGACGATGGAACACAGAAATTGCATTGGAATTAAATACAAAATGCGCAATGCCGACTTAAGTACAAGAAGACTGACTCTTCCCACTGTCTATGCTTTGAACCGTTCCTATTACACTAGTTATAGATTCCGCTGCTTCACTTCAGGTTAACTGTATCCCTCTTACCTTCTTATTGACGATGAAACATAGAAATTGCATCGAAATTAAATACAAAAGGCACAATGCCGACTTAAGTACAAGAAGATTGACTCATCCCACAGTCTGTGCTTTGAACCACTCCTGTTACACTAGTTATAGATTCCGATGCTTCACTTCAGGTTTACTGTATCCCTTGGACTTCTTATTGACGATGAATCACAGAAATTGCATCGGAATTAAATACAAAAGGCACAATGCCGACTTAAGTACAAGAAGACTGACCCTACTTAATCTCTATGTTTTGAACCATTCCTGTGACACCAGTTATTGTTTCCGATGCTTCACTCCATTTTTACTATATCCCTTGGACCTTCTTATTGACGATGAAACATAGAAATTGCATAGGAATTAAATAGAAAAGGCACAATGCCGACTTAAGTAAAAGAACACTGTCTCCTCCTACTGTCTATGATTTGAACCATTCCTGTGACACTAGTTATAGATTCCGATGCATCACTTCAGGTTTACTGTATCCCTTGGACTTTCTTATTGACGATGAAACACAAAAATTGCATCGGAATTCAATACAAAAGGCACAATGCCGACTTATGTACAAGAAGACTGACTCTTCTTACTGACTATGTTTTGATCCATTCCTGTGACACTAGTTACAGACTCTGATGCTTCACTTCAAGTTTACTGTATCCTTTGGACCTTCTTATTGAAGATGAAACACAGAAATTGCATCGGAATTAAATGCAAAAGGCACAATGCCGACTTAAGTACAAGAAGACTGACTCATCCCACAGTCTGTGCTTTGCACCATTCCTGTTACACTAGTTATAGATTCCGATGCATCACTTCAGGTTTACTGTATCCCTTGGACCTTCTTATTGACGATGAAACACAAAAATTGCATCGGAATTAAATCCAAAAGGCACAATGCCGACTTATGTACACGAAGACTGACTCTTCTTACTATGTTTTGAACCATTCTTGTGACACTAGTTATAGACACTGATGCTTCACTTCAAGTTTACTGTATCCTTTGGACCATCCTATTGAAGATGAAATACAGAAATTGCATCGGAATTAAATACAAAAGGCACAATGCCGACGAAAGTACAAGAAGACTGACTCTTCTTACTGTCTATCTTTTGGACCATTCCCGTAACACAAGTTATAGATTCCGGTGCTTCACTTCAGGTTTACTGTATCCCTTGGACCTTCTCATTGACGATGAAACACAGAAATTGCATCGGAATTAAATACAAAAGGCACAATGGCGACTTATGTACAAGAAGACTGCCTCTTCTTACTGACTATGATTTGAACCATCCATGTGACACTAGTTATAGATTCCGGTGCTTCACTTCAGGTTTACTGTATCCCTTGGACCTTCTTAATGAAGATGAAACACAGAAATTGCATCGGAAAAGAATACAAAAGGCACAATGCCGACTTAAGTACAAGAAGACTGACTCTTCTTGCTGTCGATGCTTTGCACCATTCCTGTGACAGTAGTTATAGATTCCGATGCTTCACTCGAGGTTTACTGTATCCCTTGGACCTTCTTATTGACGATGAAACACAGAAATTGCATCGGAATTCAATAAAAAAGGCACAATGCCGACTTAAGTACAAGAATACTGACTCTTCTTACTGTCAAGGTTTTCATCCATCACTGTGACACTAGTTATAGATTCCGATGTTTAACTCCAGGTTTACTGTGTCCCTTGGACCTTCTTATTGACGATGAAACCCAGAAATTGCATCGGAATTAAATAAAAAAGGCACAATGCCGACTTAAGTACACGAAGACTGACCCTACTTACTGTCTATGTTTTGAACCATTCCTGTGACACTAGTTATAGATTCCGATGCTTCACTCCAGGTTTACTATATCCATTGGACCTTCTTATTGACGAAGAAACACAGAAATTGCATAGGAATTATATAGAAAAGGTAGAAGGCCGACTTAAGTACAAGAAGACAGTCTCTTCCTACTGTCTATGTTTTGAACCATTCCAGTGACACTAGTTATAGATTCCAATGCTTCACTTCAGGTTTACTGTATCCCTCTGACCTTCTTATTGACGATGAAACACAGAAATTGCATTGGAATTAAATACAAAATGCACAATGCCGACTTAAGTACAAGAAGACTGACTCTTCCCCGCTGTCTATGCTTCGAACCATTCCTGTTACACTAGTTATAGTTTCCGATGCTTCACTTCAGGTTTACTGTTTCCCTCTTACCTTCTTATTGACGATGAAACATAGAAATTGCATCGAAATTAAATACAAAAGGCACAATGCCGACTTAAGTACAAGAAGACTGACTCTTCACACAGTCTATGCTTTGAACCATTCCTGTTACACTAGTTATAGACTCTGATGCTTCACTTCAAGTTTACTGTATCCTTTGGACCTTCTTATTGAAGATGAAACACAGAAATTGCATCGGAATTAAATGCAAAAGGCACAATGCCGACGAAAGTACAAGAATACTGACTCTTCTTACTGTCTATCTTTTGAACCATTCCTGTGACACTAGTTATAGATTCCGATGCATCACTTCAGGTTTACTGTATCCCTTGGACCTTCTTATTGACGATGAAACACAAAAATTGCATCGGAATTAAATACAAAAGGCACAATGCCGACTTATGTACAAGAAGACTGACTCTTCTTACTGACTATGTTTTGATCCATTCCTGTGACACTAGTTACAGACTCTGATGCTTCACTTCAAATTTACTGTATCCTTTGGACCTTCTTATTGAAGATGAAACACAAAAATTGCATCGGAATTAAATGCAAAAGGCACAATGCCGACGAAAGTACAAGAAGACTGACTCTTCTTACTGTCTATCTTTTGAACCATTCCCGTAGCACTAGTTATAGATTCCGGTGCTTCACTTCAGGTTTACTGTATCCCTTGGACCTTCTTATTGACGATGAAACACAGAAATTGCTTCGGAATTAAATACAAAAGGCACAATGCCGACTTAAGTACAAGAATACTGACTCTTCCCACTGTCTATGTGTTGAACCATTTCTGTTACACTAGTTATAGATTCCGATGCATCACTTCAGGTTTACTGTATCCCTTGGACCTTCTTATTGACGATGAAACACAAAAACTGCATCGGAATTAAATACAAAAGGCACAATGCCGAATTATGTACACGAAGACTGACTCTTCTTACTGACTATGTTTTGAACCATTCCTGTGACACTAGTTATAGACACTGATGCTTCACTTCAAGTTTACTGTATCCCTTGGACCTTCTTAATGAAGATGAAACACAGAAATTGCATCGGAAAAAAATACAAAAGGCACAATGCCGACTTAAGTACAAGAAGACTGACTCTTCTTGCTGTCGATGCTTTGCACCATTCCTGTGACTGTGGTTATAGATTCCGATTCTTCACTCCAGGTTTACTGTATCCCTTGGACCTTCGTATTGACGATGAAACACAGAAATTGCATCGGAATTCAATAAAAAAGGCACAATGCCGACTTACGTACAAGAAGACTGACTGTTCTTGCTGTCGATGTTTTGAACCGTTCCTGTGACAGTAGTTATAGACTCTGATGCTTCACTTCTGGTTTACTGTATCCCTTGGACCTTCATATTGACGATGAAACCCAGAAATTGCATCGGAATTAAATACAAAAAGCACAATGCTGACTTAAGTACAAGAATACTGACTCCTCCCACTGTCTATGCTTTGAACCATTCCTGTTACACTAGTTATAGATTCCGATGCTTCACTTCAGGTTTACTGTATCCCTTGGACATTCTTATTGACGATGAAACACAGAAATTGCATCGGAATTAAATACAAAAGGCACAATGCCGACATAAGTACAAGAAGACTGACCCTACTTACTGACTATGTTTTGAACCATACCTGTGACACTAGTTATGGACTCTGATGCTTCACTTCAGGTTTACTGTATCCCTTGGACCTTCATATTGAAGATGAAACACAGAAATTGCATCGGAATTAAATAAAAAGGGCACAATGCCGACTTAAGTACAAGAAGACTGACCCTACTCACTGTCTATGTATTGAACCATTCCTGTGACACTAGCGACAGATTCCGATGCTTCACTCCAGGTTTACTATTTCCCATGGACCTTCTTATTGACGATGAAACACAGAAATTGCATAGGAATTAAATAGAAAAGGCACAATGCCGACTTAAGTACAAGAAGACTCTCTCTTCCTACTGTCTATGTTTTGAACCATTCCTGTGACACTAGTTATAGTTTCCGATGCATCACTTCAGGTTTACTGTATCCCTTGGACCTTCTTATTGACGATGAAACACAAAAATTGCATCGGAATTAAATACAAAAGGCACAATGCCGACATATGTACAAGAAGACTGACTGTTCTTGCTGTCGATGTTTTGAACCGTTCCTGTGACAGTAGTCATAGACTCTGATGCTTCACTTCTGGTTTGCTGTATCCTTTGGACCTTCTTATTGAAGATGAAACACAGAAATTGCATCGGAATTAAATACAAAAGGCACAATGCCGACGAAAGTACAAGAAGACTGACTCTTCTTACTGTCTATCTTTTGGACCATTCCCGTAACACAAGTTATAGATTCCGATGTTTAACTCCAGGTTTACTGTGTCCCTTGGACCTTCTCATTGACGACGAAACACAGAAATTGCATCGGAATTAAATACAAAAGGCATAATGGCGACTTAAGTACAAGAAGACTGACTCTTCTTACTGACTATGATTTGAACCATCCATGTGACACTAGTTATAGATTCCGGTGCTTCACTTCAGGTTTACTGTATCCCTTGGACCTTCTTAATGAAGATGAAACACAGAAATTGCATCGGAAAAAAATACAAAAGACACAATGCCGACTTAAGTACAAGAAGACTGACTCTTCTGGCTGTCGATGCTTTGCACCATTCCTGTGACAGTGGTTATAGATTCCGATTCTTCACTCCAGGTTTACTGTATCCCTTAGACCTTCGTATTGACGATGAAAGACAGAAATTGCATCGGAATTCAATAAAAAAGGCACAATGCCGATTTACGTACAAGAAGACTGACTGTTCTTGCTGTCGATGTTTTGAACCGTTCCTGTGACAGTAGTTATAGACTCTGATGCTTCACTTCTGGTGTACTGTATCCCTTGGACCTTCATATTGAAGATGAAACATAGAAATTGCATCGGAATTAAATACAAAAGGCACAATGCCGACTTAAGTACAAGAATACTGACTCTTCTTACTGACTAGGTTTTCATCCATCCCTGTGACACTAGTTATAGATTCCGATGTTTAACTCCAGGTTTACTGTGTCCCTTGGACCTTCTTATTGACTATGAAACCCAGAAATTGCATCGGAATTAAATACAAAAGACACATTACCGACTTAAGTACAAAAAGACTGACACTTCTTACTGTCTATGTTTTCATTCATTCCTGTGACAATAGTTATAGATTCCGATGCTTCACTCCAGGTTTACTGTATCCCTTGGACCTTGTTATTGACGATGAAACACAGAAATTGCATCGGAATTAAATACAAAAGGCACAATGCGGACTTAAGTACAAGAACACTGACTCTTCTTACTGACTATGATTTGAACCATTCATGTGGCACTAGTTATTGATTCCGTCGCCTCACTTCAGGTTTACTGTATCCCTTGGACCTTCTTATTGAAGATAAAACACAGAAATTGCATCGGAAATAAATACAAAAGGCACAATGCCGACTTAAGTACAAGAATACTGACTCTTATTACTGTCTATGTTTTGAACCATCCCTGTGACACTAGTTATAGATTCCGATGCTTAACTCCAGGTTTACTGTATCCCTTGGACCTTCTTATTGACGATGAAACACAGAAATTGCATCGGAATTAAATACAAAAGGCACAATGCCGACTTAAGTACAAGAAGACTGACTCTTCTTACTGACTATGTTTTGATTCATTCCTGTGACACTAGTTATAGATTCCGATGCTTCACTCCAGGTTTACTGTATCCCTTGGACCTTCTTATTGACGATGAAACACAGAAATTGCATCGGAATTAAATACAAAAGGCACAATGCCGACTTAAGTACAAGAAGACTGACTCTTCTTACCGACTATGATTTGAACCATTCCTGTGACACTAGTTATAGATTCCGATGCTTCACTCCAGGTTTACTGTATCCCTTGGACCTCCTTATTGTCGAAGAAACACAGAAATTGCATCGGAATTAAATACAAAGGGCACAATGCCGACTTAAGTACAAGAAGACTGACTTTTCTTACTGACTATGCTTTGAACCATACCTGTGTCACTAGTTATAGATTCCGATGCTTCACTCCAGGTTTACTGTATCCCTTGGACCTTCTTGTTGACGATGAAACACAGAACGTGCATCGGAATTAAATACAAAAGGCACAATGCCGACTTAAGTACAAGAAGACTGACTCCTCTTACTGACTATGTTTTGAACCATTCCTGTCACACTAGTTATAGATTCCGATGCTTGACTTCAGATTTACTGTATCCCTCTGACCTTCTTTTTAACGCTGAAACACATAAATTGCATCGGAATTAAATACTAAAGGCACAATACCGAATTAAGTACAGGAAGACTGACTCTTCTTACTGTCGATGTTTTGAACCATTCCTGTGACAGTAGTTATAGATTCCGATGCTTCACTCCAGGTTTACTGTATCCCTTGGACCTTCTCATTGACGATGAAACACAGAAATTGCATCGGAATTAAATAAAAAAGGCACAATGCCGACTTAAGTACACGAAGACTGACCCTACTTACTGTCTATGTTTTGAACCATTGCTGTGACACTAGTTATAGATTCCGATGCTTCACTCCAGGTTTACTGCATCCCTTGGACCTCCATATTGTCGAAGAAACACAGAAATTGCATCGGAATTAAATACAAAGGGCACAATGCCGACTTAAATACAAGAAGACTGACTTTTCTTACTGACTATGCTTTGAACCATACCTGTGACACGAGTTATAGATTACGGTGCTTCACTTCAGGTTTACTGTATCCCTTGGACCTTCTCATTGACGATGAAACACAGAAATTGCATTGGAATTAAATACAAAATGCACAATGCCGACTTAAGTAAAAGAAGACTGACTCTTCCCCGCTGTCTATGCTTTGAACCATTCCTGTTACACTAGTTATAGATTCCGATGCTTCACTTCAGGTTTACTGTATCCCTCTTACCTTCTTATTGACGATGAAACATAGAAATTGCATCGAAATTAAATACAAAAGGCACAATGCTGACTTAAGTACAAGAAGACTGACTCTTCCCACAGTCTATGCATTGAACCATTCCTGTTACACTAGTTATAGACTCTGATGCTTCACTTCAAGTTTACTGTATCCTTTGGACCTTCTTATTGAAGATGAAACACAGAAATTGCATCGGAATTAAATGCAATAGGCACAATGCCGACGAAAGTACAAGAAGACTGACTCTTCTTACTGTCTATATTTTGAACCATTCCTGTAACACTAGTTATAGATTCCGGTGCTTCACTTCAGGTTTACTGTATCCCTTGGACCTTCTTATTGACGATGAAACACAGAAATTGCATCGGAATTAAATACAAAAGGCACAATGCTGACTTAAGTATAAGAATACTGACTCCTCCCACTGTCTATGCTTTGAACCATTCCTGTTACACTAGTTATAGATTCCGATGCTTCACTTCAGGTTTACTGTATCCCTTGGACATTCTTATTAACGATGAAACACAGAAATTGCATCGGAATTAAATACAAAAGGCAGAATGCCGACATAAGTACAAGAAGACTGACCCTACTTACTGACTATGTTTTGAACCATACCTGTGAAACTAGTTATAGACTCTGATGCTTCACTTCAGGTTTACTGTATCCATTGGACCTTCATATTGAAGATGAAACACAGAAATTGCATCGGAATTAAATAAAAAGGGCACAATGCCGACTTAAGTACAAGAAGACTGACCCTACTCACTGTCTATGTATTGAACCATTCCTGTGACACTAGCGACAGATTCCGATGCTTCACTCCAGGTTTACTATATCCCATGGACCTTCTTATTGACGATGAAACACAGAAATTGCATAGGAAATAATAGAAAAGGCACAATGCCGACTTAAGTACAAGAAGACTCTCTCTTCCTACTGTCTATGTTTTGAACCATTCCTGTGACACTAGTTATTGATTCCGATGCATCACTTCAGGTTTACTGTATCCCTTGGACCTTCTTATTGACGATGAAACACAAAAATTGCATCGGAATTAAATACAAATTCACAATGCCGACATATGTACAAGAAGACTGACTCTTCTTACTGACTATGTTTTGATCTATTCCTGTGACACTAGTTACAGACTCTGATGCTTCACTTCAAGTTTACTGTATCCTTTGGACCTTCTTATTGAAGATGAAACACAGAAATTGCATCGGAATTAAATGTAAAAAGCACAATGCCGACGACAGTACAAGAAGACTGACTCTTCTTACTGTATATCTTTGAACCATTCCCGTAACACTAGTTATAGATTCCGGTGCTTCACTTCAGGTTTACTGTATCCCGTGGACCTTCTTATTGACGATGAAACACAGAAATTGCATCGGAATTAAATACAAAAGGCACAATGCCGACTTAAGTACAAGAATACTGACTCTTCCCACTGTCTATGCTTTGAACCATTTCTGTTACACTAGTTATAGATTCCGATGCATCACTTCAGGTTTACTGTACCCCTTGGACCTTCTTATTGACGATGAAACACAAAAATTGCATCGGAATTAAATACAAAAGTCACAATGCCGAATTATTTACACGAAGACTGACTCTTCTTACTGACTATGTTTTGAACCATTCCTGTGACACTAGTTATAGACACTGATGCTTCACTTCAAGTTTACTGTATCCTTTGGACCTTCTTATTGAAGATGAAACACAGAAATTGCATCGGAATTAAATACAAAAGGCACAATGCCGACGAAAATACAAGAAGACTGACTCTTCTTACTGTCTATCTTTTGAACCATTCCCGTAACACTAGTTATAGATTCCGGTGCTTCACTTCAGGTTTACTGTATCCCTTGGACCTTCTTATTGACGATGAAACACAGAAATTGCATCGGAATTAAATACAAAAGGCACAATGGCGACTTAAGTACAAGAAGACTGACTCTTCTTACTGACTATGTTTGAACCATTCCTGTGACACTAGTTACAGATTCTGATGCTACCCTTCTGGTTTAGTGTATCCCTTGGACCTTCATATTGAAGATGAAACACAGAAATTGCATCAGAATTAAATACAAAAGGCACAATGCCGACTTAAGTACAAGAATACTGACTCTTATTACTGTCTATGTTTTGAACCATCCCTGTGACACTAGTTATAGATTCCGATGCTTAACTCCAGGTTTACTGTATCCCTTGGACCTTCTTATTGACGATGAAACACAGAAATTGCATCGGAATTAAATACAAAAGGCACAATGCCGACTTAAGTACAAGAAGACTGACTCATCTTACTTACTATGCTTTGATTCATTCTTGTGACACTAGTTATAGATTCCGATGCTTCACTCCAGGTTTACTGTATCCCTTGGACCTTCTTATTGACCATTAAACACAGAAATTGCATCGGAATTAAATACAAAAGGCACAATTCCGACTTAAGTACAAGAATACTGACTCTTCCCACTGTCTATGCTTTGAACCATTTCTGTTACACTAGTTATAGATTCCGATGCATCACTTCAGGTTTACTGTATCCCTTGGACCTTCTTATTGACGATGAAACACAAAAATTGCATCGGAATTAAATACAAAAGGCACAATGCCGAATTATGTACACGAAGACTGACTCTTCTTACTGACTATGTTTTGAACCATTCCTGTGACACTACTTATAGACACTGATGCTTCACTTCAAGTTTACTGTATCCTTTGGACCTTCTTATTGAAGATGAAACACAGAAATTGCATCGGAATTAAATACAAAAGGCACAATGCCGACGAAAGTACAAGAAGACTGACTCTTCTTACTGTCTATCTTTTGATCAATTCCCGTAACACTAGTTATAGATTCCGGTGCTTCACTTCAGGTTTACTGTATCCCTTGGACCTTCTTATTGACGATGAAACACAGAAATTGCATCGGAATTAAATACAAAAGGCACAATGGCGACTTAAGTACAAGAAGACTGACTCTTCTTACTGACTATGTTTGAACCATTCCTGTGACACTAGTTACAGATTCTGATGCTACCCTTCTGGTTTAGTGTATCCCTTGGACCTTCATATTGAAGATGAAACACAGAAATTGCATCAGAATTAAATACAAAAGGCACAATGCCGACTTAAGTACAAGAATACTGACTCTTATTACTGTCTATGTTTTGAACCATCCCTGTGACACTAGTTATAGATTCCGATGCCTAACTCCAGGTTTACTGTATCCCTTGGACCTTCTTATTGACGATGAAACACAGAAATTGCATCGGAATTCAATAAAAAAGGCACAATGCCGACTTACGTACAAGAAGACTGACTGTTCTTGCTGTCGATGTTTTGAACCGTTCCTGTGACAGTAGTTATAGACTCTGATGCTTCACTTCTGGTTTGCTGTATCCTTTAAACCTTCTTATTGATGATGAAACACAGAAATTGCATCGGAATTAAATACGAAAGGCACAATGCCGACGAAAGTACAAGAAGACTGACTCTTCTTACTGTCTATATTTTGGACCATTCCCGTAACACAAGTTATAGATTCCGGTGCTTCACTTCAGGTTTACTCTATCCCTTGGACCTTCTCATTGACGATGAAACACAGAAATTGCATCGGAATTAAATACAAAAGGCACAATGCCGACTTAAGTACAAGAAGACTGACTCATCTTACTTACTATGCTTTGATTCATTCTTGTGACACTAGTTATAGATTCCGATGCTTCACTCCAGGTTTACTGTATCCCTTGGACCTTCTTATTGACCATTAAACACAGAAATTGCATCGGAATTAAATACAAAAGGCACAATTCCGACTTAAGTACAAGAATACTGACTCTTCCCACTGTCTATGCTTTGAACCATTTCTGTTACACTAGTTATAGATTCCGATGCATCACTTCAGGTTTACTGTATCCCTTGGACCTTCTTATTGACGATGAAACACAAAAATTGCATCGGAATTAAATACAAAAGGCACAATGCCGAATTATGTACACGAAGACTGACTCTTCTTACTGACTATGTTTTGAACCATTCCTGTGACACTACTTATAGACACTGATGCTTCACTTCAAGTTTACTGTATCCTTTGGACCTTCTTATTGAAGATGAAACACAGAAATTGCATCGGAATTAAATACAAAAGGCACAATGCCGACGAAAGTACAAGAAGACTGACTCTTCTTACTGTCTATCTTTTGAACAATTCCCGTAACACTAGTTATAGATTCCGGTGCTTCACTTCAGGTTTACTGTATCCCTTGGACCTTCTTATTGACGATGAAACACAGAAATTGCATCGGAATTAAATACAAAAGGCACAATGGCGACTTAAGTACAAGAAGACTGACTCTTCTTACTGACTATGTTTGAACCATTCCTGTGACACTAGTTACAGATTCTGATGCTACCCTTCTGGTTTAGTGTATCCCTTGGACCTTCATATTGAAGATGAAACACAGAAATTGCATCAGAATTAAATACAAAAGGCACAATGCCGACTTAAGTACAAGAATACTGACTCTTATTACTGTCTATGTTTTGAACCATCCCTGTGACACTAGTTATAGATTCCGATGCCTAACTCCAGGTTTACTGTATCCCTTGGACCTTCTTATTGACGATGAAACACAGAAATTGCATCGGAATTCAATAAAAATGGCACAATGCCGACTTACGTACAAGAAGACTGACTGTTCTTGCTGTCGATGTTTTGAACCGTTCCTGTGACAGTAGTTATAGACTCTGATGCTTCACTTCTGGTTTGCTGTATCCTTTAAACCTTCTTATTGATGATGAAACACAGAAATTGCATCGGAATTAAATACGAAAGGCACAATGCCGACGAAAGTACAAGAAGACTGACTCTTCTTACTGTCTATATTTTGGACCATTCCCGTAACACAAGTTATAGATTCCGGTGCTTCACTTCAGGTTTACTCTATCCCTTGGACCTTCTCATTGACGATGAAACACAGAAATTGCATCGGAATTAAATACAAAAGGCACAATGGCGTCTTAAGTACAAGAAGACTGACTCTTCTTACTGACTATGATTTGAACCATCCATGTGACACTAGTTATAGATTCCGGTGCTTCACTTCAGGTTTACTGTATCCCTTGGACCTTCTTAATGAAGATGAAACACAGAAATTGCATCGGAAAAAAATACAAAAGGCACAATGCCGACTTAAGTACAAGAAGACTGACTCTTCTTGCTGTCGATGCTTTGCACCATTCCTGTGACAGTGGTTGTAGATTCCGATTCATCACTCCAGGTTTACTGTATCCCTTGGACCTTCGTATTGACGATGAAACACAGAAATTGCATCGGAATTCAATAAAAAAGGCACAATGCCGACTTACGTACAAGAAGACTGACTGTTCTTGCTGTCGATGTTTTGAACCGTTCCTGTGACAGTAGTTATAGACTCTGATGCTTCACTTCTGGTTTACTGTATCCCTTGGACCTTCATATTGAAGATGAAACATAGAAATTGCATCGGAATTAAATACAAAAGGCACAATGCCGACTTAAGTACAAGAATACTGACTCTTCTTACTGACTAGGTTTTCATCCATCCCTGTGACACTAGTTATAGATTCCGATGTTTAACTCCAGGTTTACTGTGTCCCTTGGACCTTCTTATTGACGATGAAACCCAGAAATTGCATCGGAATTAAATACAAAAGACACATTGCCGACTTAAGTACAAGAAGACTGACACTTCTTACTGTCTATGTTTTCCTTCATTCCTGTGACAATAGTTATAGATTCCGATGCTTCACTCCAGGTTTACTGTATCCCTTGGACCTTGTTATTGACGATGAAACACAGAAATTGCATCGGAATTAAATACAAAAGGCACAATGCGGACTTAAGTACAAGAAGACTGACTCTTCTTACTGACTATGATTTGAACCATTCATGTGACACTAGTTATTGATTCCGTCGCCTCACTTCAGGTTTACTGTATCCCTTGGACCTTCTTATTGAAGATGAAACACAGAAATTGCATCGGAAATAAATACAAAAAGCACAATGCCGACTTAAGTACAAGAAGACTGACTCTTCTTACTGACTATGTTTGAACCATTCCTGTGACACTAGTTATAGATTCTGATGCTACCCTTCTGGTTTAGTGTATCCCTTGGACCTTCATATTGAAGATGAAACACAGAAATTGCGTCAGAATTAAATACAAAAGGCACAATGCCGACTTAAGTACAAGAATACTGACTCTTATTACTGTCTATGTTTTGAACCATCCCTGTGACACTAGTTATAGATTCCGATGCCTAACTCCAGGTTTACTGTATCCCTTGGACCCTCTTATTGACGATGAAACACAGAAATTGCATCGGAATTCAATAAAAAAGGCACAATGCCGACTTACGTACAAGAAGACTGACTGTTCTTGCTGTCGATGTTTTGAACCGTTCCTGTGACAGTAGTTATAGACTCTGATGCTTCACTTCTGGTTTGCTGTATCCTTTGGACCTTCTTATTGAAGATGAAACACAGAAATTGCATCGGAATTAAATACGAAAGGCACAATGCCGACGAAAGTACAAGAAGACTGACTCTTCTTACTGTCTATATTTTGGACCATTCCCGTAACACAAGTTATAGATTCCGGTGCTTCACTTCAGGTTTACTCTATCCCTTGGACCTTCTCATTGACGATGAAACACAGAAATTGCATCGGAATTAAATACAAAAGGCACAATGGCGTCTTAAGTACAAGAAGACTGACTCTTCTTACTGACTATGATTTGAACCATCCATGTGACACTAGTTATAGATTCCGGTGCTTCACTTCAGGTTTACTGTATCCCTTGGACCTTCTTATGAAGATGAAACACAGAAATTGCATCGGAATTAAATACAAAAGGCACAATGCCGACTTAAGTACAAGAATACTGACTCTTATTACTGTCTATGTTTTGAACCATCCCTGTGACACTAGTTATAGATTCCGATGCTTAACTCCAGGTTTACTGTATCCCTTGGACCTTCTTATTGACGATGAAACACAGAAATTGCATCGGAATTAAATACAAAAGGCACAATGCCGACTTAAGTACAAAGAGACTGACTCTTGTTACTGACTATGTTTGATTCATTCCTGTGACACTAGTTATAGATTCCGATGCTTGACTCCAGGTTTACTGTATCCCTTGGACCTTCTCATTGACGATGAAACACAGAAATTGCATCGGAATTAAATGCAATAGGCACAATGCCGACGAAAGTACAAGAAGACTGACGCTTCTTACTGTCTATCTTTTGAACCATTCCTGTAACACTAGTTATAGATTCCGATGCTTCACTCCAGGTTTACTGTAACCCTTGGACCTTCTTATTGACGATGAAACAAAGAAATTGCATCGGAATTAAATACAAAAGGCAGAATGCCGACTTAAGTACAAGAAGACTGACTCTTCTTACCGACTATGATTTGAACCATTCCTGTGACACTAGTTATAGATTCCGATGCTTCACTCCAGGTTTACTGTATCCCTTGGACCTCCTTATTGTCGAAGAAACACAGAAATTGCATCGGAATTAAATACAAAGGGCACAATGCCGACTTAAGTACAAGAAGACTGACTTTTCTTACTGACTATGCTTTGAACCATACCTGTGACACGAGTTATAGATTACGGTGCTTCACTTCAGGTTTACTGTATGCCTCGGACCTTCTTATTGACGATGAAACACAGAAATTGCATCAGAATTAAATACAAAAGGCACAATGCCGTCTTAAGTACAAGAATACTGACTCTTCTCACTGCCTATGTTTTAAACCATCCCTGTGTCACTAGTTATAGATTCCGATGCTTCACTCCAGGTTTACTGTATCCCTTGGACCTTCTTGTTGACGATGAAACACAGAACGTGCATCGGAATTAAATACAAAAGGCACAATGCCGACTTAAGTACAAGAAGACTAACTCCTCTTACTGACTATGTTTTGAACCATTCCTGTCACACTAGTTATAGATTCCGATGCTTGACTTCAGATTTACTGTATCCCTCTGACCTTCTTTTTAACGATGAAACACATAAATTGCATCGGAATTAAATACTAAAGGCACAATACCGAATTAAGTACAGGAAGACTGACTCTTCTTACTGTCGATGATTTGAACCATTCCTGTGACAGTAGTCATAGATTCCGATGCTTCACTCCAGGTTTACTGTATCCCTTGGACCTTCTCATTGACGATGAAACACAGAAATTGCATCGGAATTAAATAAAAAAGGCACAATGCCGACTTAAGTACACGAAGACTGACCCTACTTACTGTCTATGTTTTGAACCATTGCTGTGACACTAGTTATAGATTCCGATGCTTCACTCCAGGTTTACTATATCCATTGGACCTTCTTATTGACGAAGAAACACAGAAATTGCATAGGAATTATATAGAAAAGGTAGAAGGCCGACTTAAGTACAAGAAGACAGTCTCTTCCTACTGTCTATGTTTTGAACCATTCCTGAGACACTAGTTATAGATTCCGATGCTTCACTTCAGGTTTACTGTATCCCTCTGACCTTCTTATTGACGATGAAACACAGAAATTGCATTGGAATTAAATACAAAATGCACAATGCCGACTTAAGTAAAAGAAGACTGACTCTTCCCCGCTGTCTATGCTTTGAACCATTCCTGTTACACTAGTTATAGATTCCGATGCTTCACTTCAGGTTTACTGTATCCCTCTTACCCTCTTATTGACGATGAAACATAGAAATTGCATCGAAATTAAATACAAAAGGCACAATGCCGACTTAAGTACAAGAAGACTGACTCTTCCCACAGTCTATGCATTGAACCATTCCTGTTACACTAGTTATAGACTCTGATGCTTCACTTCAAGTTTACTGTATCCTTTGGACCTTCTTATTGAAGATGAAACACAGAAATTGCATCGGAATTAAATGCAATAGGCACAATGCCGACGAAAGTACAAGAAGACTGACTCTTCTTACTGTCTATCTTTTGAACCATTCCTGTAACACTAGTTATAGATTCCGGTGCTTCACTTCAGGTTTACTGTATCCCTTGGACCTTCTTATTGACGATGAAACACAGAAATTGCATCGGAATTAAATACTAAAGGCACAATGCTGACTTAAGTACAAGAATACTGACTCCTCCCACTGTCTATGCTTTGAACCATTCCTGTTACACTAGTTATAGATTCCGATGCTTCACTTCAGGTTTACTGTATCCCTTGGACATTCTTATTGACGATGAAACACAGAAATTGCATCGGAATTAAATACAAAAGGCACAATGCCGACATAAGTACAAGAAGACTGACCCTACTTACTGACTATGTTTTGAACCATACCTGTGACACTAGTTATAGACTCTGATGCTTCACTTCAGGTTTACTGTATCCCTTGGACCTTCATATTGAAGATGAAACACAGAAATTGCATCGGAATTAAATAAAAAGGGCACAATGCCGACTTAAGTACAAGAAGACTGACCCTACTCACTGTCTATGTATTGAACCATTCCTGTGACACTAGCGACAGATTCCGATGCTTCACTCCAGGTTTACTATATCCCATGGACCTTCTTATTGACGATGAAACACAGAAATTGCATAGGAATTAAATAGAAAAGGCAAAATGCCGACTTAAGTACAAGAAGACTCTCTCTTCTTACTGTCTATGTTTTGAACCATTCCAGTGACACTAGTTATTGATTCCGATGCATCACTTCAGGTTTACTGTATCCCTTGGACCTTCTTATTGACGATGAAACACAAAAATTGCATCGGAATTAAATACAAAAGGCACAATGCCGACATATGTACAAGAAGACTGACTCTTCTTGCTGACTATGTTTTGATCCATTCCTGTGACACTAGTTACAGACTCTGATGCTTCACTTCAAGTTTACTGTATCCTTTGGACCTTCTTATTGAAGATGAAACACAGAAATTGCATCGGAATTAAATGTAAAAGGCACAATGCCGACTTAAGTACAAGAATACTGACTCTTCCCACTGTCTATGCTTTGAACCATTTCTGTTACACTAGTTATAGATTCCGATGCATCACTTCAGGTTTACTGTATCCCTTGGACCTTCTTATTGACGATGAAACACAAAAATTGCATCGGAATTAAATACAAAAGGCACAATGCCGAATTATGTACACGAAGACTGACTCTTCTTACTGACTATGTTTTCAACCATTCCTGTGACACTAGTTATAGAAACTGATGCTTCACTTCAAGTTTACTGTATCCTTTGGACCTTCTTATTGAAGATGAAACACAGAAATTGCATCGGAAATAAATACAAAAGGCACAATGCCGACGAAAGTACAAGAAGACTGACACTTCTTACTGTCTATCTTTTGAACCATTCCCGTAACACTAGTTATAGATTCCGGTGTTTCACTTCAGGTTTACTGTATCCCTTGGACCTTCTTATTGACGATGAAACACAGAAATTGCATCGGAATTAAATACAAAAGGCACAATGGCGACTTAAGTACAAGAAGACTGACTCTTCTTACTGACTATGTTTGAACCATTCCTGTGAGACCAGTTACAGATTCTGATGCTACCCTTCTGGTTTAGTGTATCCCTTGGACCTTCATATTGAAGATGAAACACAGAAATTGCATCAGAATTAAATACAAAAGTCACAATGCCGACTTAAGTACAAGAATACTGACTCTTATTACTGTCTATGTTTTGAACCATCCCTGTGACACTAGTTATAGATTCCGATGCTTAACTCCAGGTTTACTGTATCCCTTGGACCTTCTTATTGACGATGAAACACAGAAAGTGCATCGGAATTAAATACAAAAGGCACAATGCCGACTTAAGTACAAGAATACTGACTCTTCCCACTGTCTATGCTTTGAACCATTTCTGTTACACTAGTTATAGATTCCGATGCATCACTTCAGGTTTACTGTATCCCTTGGACATTCTTATTGACGATGAAACACAAAAATTGCATCGGAATTAAATACAAAAGGCACAATGCCGAATTATGTACACGAAGACTGACTCTTCTTACTGACTATGTTTTGAACCATTCCTGTGACACTACTTATAGACACTGATGCTTCACTTCAAGTTTACTGTATCCTTTGGACCTTCTTATTGAAGATGAAACACAGAAATTGCATCGGAATTAAATACAAAAGGCACAATGCCGACGAAAGTACAAGAAGACTGACTCTTCTTACTGTCTATCTTTTGAACCATTCCCGTAACACTAGTTATAGATTCCGGTGATTCACTTCAGGTTTACTGTATCCCTTGGACCTTCTTATTGACGATGAAACACAGAAATTGCATCGGAATTAAATACAAAAGGCACAATGGCGACTTAAGTACAAGAAGACTGACTCTTCTTACTGACTATGTTTGAACCATTCCTGTGACACTAGTTACAGATTCTGATGCTACCCTTCTGGTTTAGTGTATCCGTTGGACCTTCATATTGAAGATGAAACACAGAAATTGCATCAGAATTAAATACAAAAGGCACAATGCCGACTTAAGTACAAGAATACTGACTCTTATTACTGTCTATGTTTTGAACCATCCCTGTGACACTAGTTATAGATTCCGATGCTTAACTCCAGGTTTACTGTATCCCTTGGACCTTCTTATTGACGATGAAACACAGAAATTGCATCGGAATTAAATACAAAAGGCACAATGCCGACTTAAGTACAAGAAGACTGACTCATCTTACTGACTATGTTTTGATTCATTCCTGTGACACTAGGTATAGATTCCGATGCTTCACTCCATGTTTACTGTATCCCTTGGACCTTCTTATTGACGATGAAACACAGAAATTGCATCGGAATTAAATACAAAAGGCACTATGCCGACTTAAGTACAAGAAGACTGACTCTTCTTACCGACTATGATTTGAACCATTCCTGTGACACTAGTTATAGATTCCGGTGCTTCACTTCAGGTTTACTGTATCCCTTGGACCTTCTTACTGACGATGAAACACAGAAATTGCATCGGAATTAAATACAAAAGACACAATGCCGACTTAAGTACAAGAAGGCTGACTCTTCTTACTGACTATGTTTTGAAGCATTCCTGTGACACTAGTTATAGATTCCGATGCTTCACTCCAGGTTTACTGTATCCTTTGGACCTTCTTATTGACGATGAAACACAGAAATTGCATCGGAATTAAATAAAAAAGGCACAATGCCGACTTAAGTACAAGAAGACTGACCCTACTTACTGTCTATGTTTTGAACCATTCCTGTGCCACTAGTTATAGATTCCGATGCTTCACTCCAGGTTTACTATATCCCTTGGACCTTCTTATTGACGATGAAACACAGAAATTGCATAGGAATTAAATAGATAAGGCACAATGCCGACTTAGGTACAGGAAGACTGACCCTACTTACTGTCTATGATTTGAACCATTCCTGTGCCACTAGTTATAGATTCCGATGCTTCAATCCAGGTTTACTATATCCCTTGGACCTTCTTATTGACGATGAAACACAGAAATTACATCGGAATTAAATACAAAAGGCACAATGCCGACTTAAGTACAAGAAGACTGACCATACTCACTGTTTATGTTTCAACCATTCCTGTGACTCTAGTTATTGATTCCGATCCTTCACTCCAGGGTTACTATATCCCTTGGACCTTCTTATTGACGATGAAACATAGAAATTGCATCGGAATTAAATACAAAAGGCACATTGCCGACTTAAGTGCACGAAGACTGACTCTTCTTACTGACTATGTTTTGAACCATTCCTGTGACACTAGTTATAGACTCTGATGCTTCACTTTAGGTTTACTGTATCCCTTGGACCTTCATATAGAAGATGAAACACAGAAATTGCATCGGAATTAAATAAAAAAGGCACAATGACGACTTAAGTACAAGAAGACTGACCCTACTTAATCACTATGTTTTGAACCATTCCTGTGACACTAGCTATAGATTCTGATGCTTCACTCCAGGTTTACTATATTCCATGGACCTTCTTATTGACGATGAAACACAGAAATTGCATAGGAATTAAATAGAAAAGGCACAATGCTGACTTAAGTACAAGAAGACTGTCTCTTCCTACTGTCTATGTTTTGAACCGTTCCTGTGGCACTAGTTATAGATTCCGATGCTTCACTTTAGGTTTACTGTATCCCTCTGACCTTCTTATTGACGATGAACCACAGAAATTGCATCGGAATTAAATACAAAAGGCACAATGCCGACTTAAGTACAAGAAGACTGACTCTTCCCACTTTCAATGCTTTGAACCATTCCTGTTACACTAGTTATAGATTCCGATGCCTCACTTCAGGTTTACTGTATCCCTTGGACCTTCTAATTGACGATGAAACACAAAAATTGCATCGGAATTAAATACAAAAGGCACAATGCCGACTTATGTACAAGAAGACTGACTCTTCTTACTGACAATGTATTGAACCATTCCTGTGACACTAGTTATAGACTCTGATGCTTCACTTCAAGTATACTGTATCCTTTGGACCTTCTCATTGAAGATGAAACACAGAAATTGCATCGGAATTAAATACAAAATTCACAATGCCGACTTAGGTACAAGAATACTGACTCTTCTTACTGTCTAGGATTTGAACCATCCCTGTGACACTAGTTATAGATTCCGATGCTTCACTCCAGGTTTACTGTATCCCTCTGACCTTCTTATTGACAATGAAAAACAGAAATTGCATCGGAATTAAATAAAAAATGCACAATGCCGACTTAAGTACAAGAAGACTGACTCTTCTTGTTGTCTATGTTTCGAACCATTCCCGTGGCACTAGTTATAGATTCCGATGCTTCACTCCAGGTATACTATATCCATTGGCCCTTCTTATTGACGTTGATACACAGAAATTGCATCGGAGTTAAAAAGAAAAGGCACAATGCCGACTTACGTACAAGAAGACTGTCTCTTCCTACTGTCTGTGTTTTGAACCATTCCTGTGACACTAATAATAGATTCCGATGCTTCACTTCAGGTTTAGTGTATCCCTCTGACCCTTTTATTGACGATGAAACACAGAAATTGCATCGGAATTAAATACAAAAGGCACAATGCCGATTTAAGTAGAATAAGACTGACTCTTCCCACCGTCTATGCTTTGAACCATTCCTGTTACACTAGTTATAGATTCCGATGCTTCACTTCAGATTTACTGTATCCCTTGGACCTTCTTATTGACGATGAAACACAAAAATTGCATGGGAAATAAATACAAAAGGCACAATGCCGACTTATGTACAAGAAGACAGACTCTTCTTACTGACTATGTTTTGAACCATTCCTGTGACATTAGTTATAGACTCTGATGCTTCACTTCAAGTTTACTGTATCCTTCGGACCTTCTTATTGAAGATGAAACACAGAAATTGCATCGGAATTAAATACAAAAGGCACAATGCTTACTTAAGTACAAGAATACTGACTCTTCTCACTGTCTATGATTTGAACCATCCCTGTGACACTAGTTATAGATTCCGATGCTTCACTCCAGGTTTACTGTATCCCTTGGACCTTCTTATTGACGATGAAACACAGAAATTGCATAGGAAGTAAATAGAAAATTCACAATGCCGACGTAAGTACAAGAAGACTGTCTCTTCGTACTGTCTATGTTTTTAACCATTCCTGTGACACTACTTATAGATTCCGATGCTTCACTTCATTTTTACTGTATCCCTCTGACCTTCTTTTTGACGATGAAACACAGAAATTGCATCGGAATTAAATACAAAAGGCACAATGCCGACTTAAGTACAAGAACACTGCCTCTTCTTACTGTCTATGTTTTGAACCATCCCTGTGACACTATTATAGATTCCGATGCTTAACTCCAGGTTTACTGTATCCCTTGGACATTCTTATTGACGATGAAACACAGAAATTGCATCGGAATTAAATACAAAAGCTACAATGCCGACTTTAGTACAAGAAGACTGACTCTTCTTACTGACTATGCTGTGATTCATTCCTGTGACACTAGTTGTAGATTCCGATGCTTCACTCCAGGTTTACTGTATCCCTTAAGCTTTCTTATTGACGATGAAACACAGAAATTCCATCTGAATTAAATACAAAAGGCACAATGCCGACTTAAGTACAAGATGACTGACTCTTTTTACTGAATATGTTTTGAACCATTTCTGTGACACTAGTTATAGATTCCGATGCTTCACTCCCGGTTTACTGTATCCCTTGGACCTTCTTATTGACGATGAAACACAAAAATAGCATCGGAATTAAATACAAAAGGCACAATGCCGACTTAAGTACAAGAAGACTGACTCTTCTTACTGACTATGTTTTGAACCATTACTGTGACACTAGTTATAGATTCCGATGCTTCACTCCAGGTTTACTTTATCCCTTGGACCTCCTTATAGACGAAGAAACAAAGAAATTGCATCAGAATTAAATACAGAAGGCACAATGACGACTTCAATACAAGAAGACTGACTTTTCTTACTGACTATGTTTTGAACCATTCCTGTGACACTAGTTATAGATTCCGGTGCTTCACTTCAGGTTTACTGTATCCCTTGTACCTTCTTATTGACGATGAAACACAGAAATTGCATCGGTATTAAATTCAAAAGGCACAATGCCGACTTAAGTACAAGAATACTGACTCTTCTTACTGTCTATATTTTGAACCACCCCTGTGTCACTAGTTATAGATTCCGATGCTTCACTCCAGGTTTACTGTATCCCGTGGACCTTCTTATTGAAGATGAAACACAGAACTTGCATCGGAATTAAATACAAAAGGCACAATGCCGACATAAGTACAAGAAGACTGACTCTTCTTACTGACTATGTTTTGAACCATTCCTGTGACACTAGTTATAGAATCCGATGCTTGACTTCAGATTTACTGTATCCCTCTGACCTTCTTTTTAACGATGAAACACATAAATTGCATCGGAATTAAATACTAAAGGCACAATACCGAATTAAGTACAGGAAGACTGACTCTTCTTACTGTCGATGATATGAACCATTCCTGTGACAGTAGTCATAGATTCCGATGCTTCACTCCAGGTTTACTGTATCCCTTGGACCTTCTCATTGACGATGAAACACAGAAATTGCATCGGAATTAAATAAAAAAGGCACAATGCCGACTTAAGTACACGAAGACTGACCCTACTTACTGTCTATGTTTTGAACCATTGCTGTGACACTAGTTATAGATTCCGATGCTTCACTCCAGGTTTACTATATCCATTGGACCTTCTTATTGACGAAGAAACACAGAAATTGCATAGGAATTATATAGAAAAGGTAGAAGGCCGACTTAAGTACAAGAAGACAGTCTCTTCCTACTGTCTATGTTTTGAACCATTCCTGAGACACTAGTTATAGATTCCGATGCTTCACTTCAGGTTTACTGTATCCCTCTGACCTTCTTATTGACGATGAAACACAGAAATTGCATTGGAATTAAATACAAAATGCACAATGCCGACTTAAGTAAAAGAAGACTGACTCTTCCCCGCTGTCTATGCTTTGAACCATTCCTGTTACACTAGTTATAGATTCCGATGCTTCACTTCAGGTTTACTGTATCCCTCTTACCCTCTTATTGACGATGAAACATAGAAATTGCATCGAAATTAAATACAAAAGGCACAATGCCGACTTAAGTACAAGAAGACTGACTCTTCCCACAGTCTATGCATTGAACCATTCCTGTTACACTAGTTATAGACTCTGATGCTTCACTTCAAGTTTACTGTATCCTTTGGACCTTCTTATTGAAGATGAAACACAGAAATTGCATCGGAATTAAATGCAATAGGCACAATGCCGACGAAAGTACAAGAAGACTGACTCTTCTTACTGTCTATCTTTTGAACCATTCCTGTAACACTAGTTATAGATTCCGGTGCTTCACTTCAGGTTTACTGTATCCCTTGGACCTTCTTATTGACGATGAAACACAGAAATTGCATCGGAATTAAATACTAAAGGCACAATGCTGACTTAAGTACAAGAATACTGACTCCTCCCACTGTCTATGCTTTGAACCATTCCTGTTACACTAGTTATAGATTCCGATGCTTCACTTCAGGTTTACTGTATCCCTTGGACATTCTTATTGACGATGAAACACAGAAATTGCATCGGAATTAAATACAAAAGGCACAATGCCGACATAAGTACAAGAAGACTGACCCTACTTACTGACTATGTTTTGAACCATACCTGTGACACTAGTTATAGACTCTGATGCTTCACTTCAGGTTTACTGTATCCCTTGGACCTTCATATTGAAGATGAAACACAGAAATTGCATCGGAATTAAATAAAAAGGGCACAATGCCGACTTAAGTACAAGAAGACTGACCCTACTCACTGTCTATGTATTGAACCATTCCTGTGACACTAGCGACAGATTCCGATGCATCACTCCAGGTTTACTATATCCCATGGACCTTCTTATTGACGATGAAACACAGAAATTGCATAGGAATTAAATAGAAAAGGCAAAATGCCGACTTAAGTACAAGAAGACTCTCTCTTCTTACTGTCTATGTTTTGAACCATTCCAGTGACACTAGTTATTGATTCCGATGCATCACTTCAGGTTTACTGTATCCCTTGGACCTTCTTATTGACGATGAAACACAAAAATTGCATCGGAATTAAATACAAAAGGCACAATGCCGACATATGTACAAGAAGACTGACTCTTCTTACTGACTATGTTTTGATCCATTCCTGTGACACTAGTTACAGACTCTGATGCTTCACTTCAAGTTTACTGTATCCTTTGGACCTTCTTATTGAAGATGAAACACAGAAATTGCATCGGAATTAAATGTAAAAGGCACAATGCCGACTTAAGTACAAGAATACTGACTCTTCCCACTGTCTATGCTTTGAACCATTTCTGTTACACTAGTTATAGATTCCGATGCATCACTTCAGGTTTACTGTATCCCTTGGACCTTCTTATTGACGATGAAACACAAAAATTGCATCGGAATTAAATACAAAAGGCACAATGCCGAATTATGTACACGAAGACTGACTCTTCTTACTGACTATGTTTTCAACCATTCCTGTGACACTAGTTATAGAAACTGATTCTTCACTTCAAGTTTACTGTATCCTTTGGACCTTCTTATTGAAGATGAAACACAGAAATTGCATCGGAAATAAATACAAAAGGCACAATGCCGACGAAAGTACAAGAAGACTGACACTTCTTACTGTCTATCTTTTGAACCATTCCCGTAACACTAGTTATAGATTCCGGTGTTTCACTTCAGGTTTACTGTATCCCTTGGACCTTCTTATTGACGATGAAACACAGAAATTGCATCGGAATTAAATACAAAAGGCACAATGGCGACTTAAGTACAAGAAGACTGACTCTTCTTACTGACTATGTTTGAACCATTCCTGTGAGACCAGTTACAGATTCTGATGCTACCCTTCTGGTTTAGTGTATCCCTTGGACCTTCATATTGAAGATGAAACACAGAAATTGCATCAGAATTAAATACAAAAGTCACAATGCCGACTTAAGTACAAGAATACTGACTCTTATTACTGTCTATGTTTTGAACCATCCCTGTGACACTAGTTATAGATTCCGATGCTTAACTCCAGGTTTACTGTATCCCTTGGACCTTCTTATTGACGATGAAACACAGAAAGTGCATCGGAATTAAATACAAAAGGCACAATGCCGACTTAAGTACAAGAATACTGACTCTTCCCACTGTCTATGCTTTGAACCATTTCTGTTACACTAGTTATAGATTCCGATGCATCACTTCAGGTTTACTGTATCCCTTGGACCTTCTTATTGACGATGAAACACAAAAATTGCATCGGAATTAAATACAAAAGGCACAATGCCGAATTATGTACACGAAGACTGACTCTTCTTACTGACTATGTTTTGAACCATTCCTGTGACACTACTTATAGACACTGATGCTTCACTTCAAGTTTACTGTATCCTTTGGACCTTCTTATTGAAGATGAAACACAGAAATTGCATCGGAATTAAATACAAAAGGCACAATGCCGACGAAAGTACAAGAAGACTGACTCTTCTTACTGTCTATCTTTTGAACCATTCCCGTAACACTAGTTATAGATTCCGGTGATTCACTTCAGGTTTACTGTATCCCTTGGACCTTCTTATTGACGATGAAACACAGAAATTGCATCGGAATTAAATACAAAAGGCACAATGGCGACTTAAGTACAAGAAGACTGACTCTTCTTACTGACTATGTTTGAACCATTCCTGTGACACTAGTTACAGATTCTGATGCTACCCTTCTGGTTTAGTGTATCCGTTGGACCTTCATATTGAAGATGAAACACAGAAATTGCATCAGAATTAAATACAAAAGGCACAATGCCGACTTAAGTACAAGAATACTGACTCTTATTACTGTCTATGTTTTGAACCATCCCTGTGACACTAGTTATAGATTCCGATGCTTAACTCCAGGTTTACTGTATCCCTTGGACCTTCTTATTGACGATGAAACACAGAAATTGCATCGGAATTAAATACAAAAGGCACAATGCCGACTTAAGTACAAGAAGACTGACTCATCTTACTGACTATGTTTTGATTCATTCCTGTGACACTAGGTATAGATTCCGATGCTTCACTCCATGTTTACTGTATCCCTTGGACCTTCTTATTGACGATGAAACACAGAAATTGCATCGGAATTAAATACAAAAGGCACTATGCCGACTTAAGTACAAGAAGACTGACTCTTCTTACCGACTATGATTTGAACCATTCCTGTGACACTAGTTATAGATTCCGGTGCTTCACTTCAGGTTTACTGTATCCCTTGGACCTTCTTACTGACGATGAAACACAGAAATTGCATCGGAATTAAATACAAAAGACACAATGCCGACTTAAGTACAAGAAGGCTGACTCTTCTTACTGACTATGTTTTGAAGCATTCCTGTGACACTAGTTATAGATTCCGATGCTTCACTCCAGGTTTACTGTATCCTTTGGACCTTCTTATTGACGATGAAACACAGAAATTGCATCGGAATTAAATAAAAAAGGCACAATGCCGACTTAAGTACAAGAAGACTGACCCTACTTACTGTCTATGTTTTGAACCATTCCTGTGCCACTAGTTATAGATTCCGATGCTTCACTCCAGGTTTACTATATCCCTTGGACCTTCTTATTGACGATGAAACACAGAAATTGCATAGGAATTAAATAGATAAGGCACAATGCCGACTTAGGTACAGGAAGACTGACCCTACTTACTGTCTATGATTTGAACCATTCCTGTGCCACTAGTTATAGATTCCGATGCTTCACTCCAGGTTTACTATATCCCTTGGACCTTCTTATTGACGATGAAACACAGAAATTACATCGGAATTAAATACAAAACGCACAATGCCGACTTAAGTACAAGAAGACTGACCATACTCACTGTTTATGTTTGAACCATTCCTGTGACTCTAGTTATTGATTCCGATCCTTCACTCCAGGGTTACTATATCCCTTGGACCTTCTTATTGACGATGAAACATAGAAATTGCATCGGAATTAAATACAAAAGGCACATTGCCGACTTAAGTGCACGAAGACTGACTCTTCTTACTGACTATGTTTTGAACCATTCCTGTGACACTAGTTATAGACTCTGATGCTTCACTTTAGGTTTACTGTATCCCTTGGACCTTCATATAGAAGATGAAACACAGAAATTGCATCGGAATTAAATAAAAAAGGCACAATGACGACTTAAGTACAAGAAGACTGACCCTACTTAATCACTATGTTTTGAACCATTCCTGTGACACTAGCTATAGATTCTGATGCTTCACTCCAGGTTTACTATATTCCATGGACCTTCTTATTGACGATGAAACACAGAAATTGCATAGGAATTAAATAGAAAAGGCACAATGCTGACTTAAGTACAAGAAGACTGTCTCTTCCTACTGTCTATGTTTTGAACCGTTCCTGTGGCACTAGTTATAGATTCCGATGCTTCACTTTAGGTTTACTGTATCCCTCTGACCTTCTTATTGACGATGAACCACAGAAATTGCATCGGAATTAAATACAAAAGGCACAATGCCGACTTAAGTACAAGAAGACTGACTCTTCCCACTTTCAATGCTTTGAACCATTCCTGTTACACTAGTTATAGATTCCGATGCCTCACTTCAGGTTTACTGTATCCCTTGGACCTTCTAATTGACGATGAAACACAAAAATTGCATCGGAATTAAATACAAAAGGCACAATGCCGACTTATGTACAAGAAGACTGACTCTTCTTACTGACAATGTATTGAACCATTCCTGTGACACTAGTTATAGACTCTGATGCTTCACTTCAAGTATACTGTATCCTTTGGACCTTCTCATTGAAGATGAAACACAGAAATTGCATCGGAATTAAATACAAAATTCACAATGCCGACTTAGGTACAAGAATACTGACTCTTCTTACTGTCTAGGATTTGAAACATCCCTGTGACACTAGTTATAGATTCCGATGCTTCACTCCAGGTTTACTGTATCCCTCTGACCTTCTTATTGACAATGAAAAACAGAAATTGCATCGGAATTAAATAAAAAATGCACAATGCCGACTTAAGTACAAGAAGACTGACTCTTCTTGTTGTCTATGTTTCGAACCATTCCCGTGGCACTAGTTATAGATTCCGATGCTTCACTCCAGGTATACTATATCCATTGGCCCTTCTTATTGACGTTGATACACAGAAATTGCATCGGAGTTAAACAGAAAAGGCACAATGCCGACTTACGTACAAGAAGACTGTCTCTTCCTACTGTCTGTGTTTTGAACCATTCCTGTGACACTAATAATAGATTCCGATGCTTCACTTCAGGTTTAGTGTATCCCTCTGACCCTTTTATTGACGATGAAACACAGAAATTGCATCGGAATTAAATACAAAAGGCACAATGCCGATTTAAGTAGAATAAGACTGACTCTTCAAACCGTCTATGCTTTGAACCATTCCTGTTACACTAGTTATAGATTCCGATGCTTCACTTCAGATTTACTGTATCCCTTGGACCTTCTTATTGACGATGAAACACAAAAATTGCATGGGAAATAAATACAAAAGGCACAATGCCGACTTATGTACAAGAAGACAGACTCTTCTTACTGACTATGTTTTGAACCATTCCTGTGACATTAGTTATAGACTCTGATGCTTCACTTCAAGTTTACTGTATCCTTCGGACCTTCTTATTGAAGATGAAACACAGAAATTGCATCGGAATTAAATACAAAAGGCACAATGCTTACTTAAGTACAAGAATACTGACTCTTCTCACTGTCTATGATTTGAACCATCCCTGTGACACTAGTTATAGATTCCGATGCTTCACTCCAGGTTTAGTGTATCCCTTGGACCTTCTTATTGACGATGAAACACAGAAATTGCATAGGAAGTAAATAGAAAATTCACAATGCCGACGTAAGTACAAGAAGACTGTCTCTTCGTACTGTCTATGTTTTTAACCATTCCTGTGACACTACTTATAGATTCCGATGCTTCACTTCATTTTTACTGTATCCCTCTGACCTTCTTTTTGACGATGAAACACAGAAATTGCATCGGAATTAAATACAAAAGGCACAATGCCGACTTAAGTACAAGAACACTGCCTCTTCTTACTGTCTATGTTTTGAACCATCCCTGTGACACTATTATAGATTCCGATGCTTAACTCCAGGTTTACTGTATCCCTTGGACATTCTTATTGACGATGAAACACAGAAATTGCATCGGAATTAAATACAAAAGCTACAATGCCGACTTTAGTACAAGAAGACTGACTCTTCTTACTGACTATGCTGTGATTCATTCCTGTGACACTAGTTGTAGATTCCGATGCTTCACTCCAGGTTTACTGTATCCCTTAAGCTTTCTTATTGACGATGAAACACAGAAATTCCATCTGAATTAAATACAAAAGGCACAATGCCGACTTAAGTACAAGATGACTGACTCTTTTTACTGAATATGTTTTGAACCATTTCTGAGACACTAGTTATAGATTCCGATGCTTCACTCCCGGTTTACTGTATCCCTTGGACCTTCTTATTGACGATGAAACACAAAAATAGCATCGGAATTAAATACAAAAGGCACAATGCCGACTTAAGTACAAGAAGACTGACTCTTCTTACTGACTATGTTTTGAACCATTACTGTGACACTAGTTATAGATTCCGATGCTTCACTCCAGGTTTACTGTATCCCTTGGACCTCCTTATAGACGAAGAAACAAAGAAATTGCATCAGAATTAAATACAGAAGGCACAATGACGACTTAAATACAAGAAGACTGACTTTTCTTACTGACTATGTTTTGAACCATTCCTGTGACACTAGTTATAGATTCCGGTGCTTCACTTCAGGTTTACTGTATCCCTTGTACCTTCTTATTGACGATGAAACACAGAAATTGCATCGGTATTAAATTCAAAAGGCACAATGCCGACTTAAGTACAAGAATACTGACTCTTCTTACTGTCTATATTTTGAACCACCCCTGTGTCACTAGTTATAGATTCCGATGCTTCACTCCAGGTTTACTGTATCCCGTGGACCTTCTTATTGAAGATGAAACACAGAACTTGCATCGGAATTAAATACAAAAGGCACAATGCCGACATAAGTACAAGAAGACTGACTCTTCTTACTGACTATGTTTTGAACCATTCCTGTGACACTAGTTATAGAATCCGATGCTTGACTTCAGATTTAATGTATCCCTCTGACCTTCTTATTAACGATGAAACACTGAAATTGCATCGGAATTAAAAACTAAAGCCACAATGCCGAATTAAGTACAAGAAGACTGACTCTTCTTACTGTCGATGTTTTGAACCATTCCTGTGACAGTAGTTATAAATTCCGATGCTTCACACCAGGTTTACTGTATCCCTTGGACCTTCTTATTGATGGTGAAACACAGAAATTGCATCGGAATTAAATACAAAAGGCAAAATGCCGGCTTAAATACAAGAAGACTGACTCTTCCCACTGTGTATGATATGAACCATTCCTGTTACACTAGTTATAGATTCCGATGCTTCACTTCTGGTTTACTGTATCCCTCTGACCTTCTTATTGACGATGAAACACAAAAATAGCTTCGGAATTAAATACAAAAGGCACAATGCCGAATTAAGTACAAGAAGACTGACTCTTCTTACTGACTATGTTTCGAACCATTCCTGTGACTCTAGTTATAGATTCCGATGCTTCACTCCAGGTTTACTGTATCCCTTGGTCCTCCTTATTGACGAAGAAACACAGAAATTGCATCGGAATTAAATACAAAAGGCACAATGCCAAGTACAAGAAGACTGACTCTTCTTACTGACTATGCTTTGAACCATTCCTGTGACATTAGTAATAGATTCCGGTGCTTCACTTCAGGTTTACAGTATCCCTTGGACCTTCTTATTGACGATGAAACACAGAAATTGCATCGGAGATAAATACAAAAGGCACAATGCAGACTTAAGTACAAGAATACTGACGCTTCTTACTGTCTATGATTTTAACCATCCCTGTGTCACAAGTTTTAGATTCCGATGCTTCACTCCAGGTTTACTGTATCCCTTGGACCTTCTTATTGACGATGAAACACAGAAATTGCATCGGAATTAAATACAAAAGGCACAATGCCGACTTGAGTAAAAGAAGACTGACTCTTCCTACTGTCTATGTTTTGAACCATTCCTGTGACACTAGTTATTGATTCCGATGCGTCACTTCATGTTTACTGTATCCCTCTGACCTTCTTATTGACGATGAAACATAGAAATTGCATCGGAATTAAATACAAAAGGAACAATGCCGACTTAAGTACAAGAAGACTGACTCTTCCCTCTGGCTATGCTTTGAACCATTCCTGTGACACTAATTATAGACTCTGATGCTTCACTTCAGGTTTACTGTACCCCTTGGACCTTCATATTGAAGATGAAATACAGAAATTGCATCGGAACTAAATACAAAAGGCACAATGCCGAGTTAAGTACAAGAATACTGACTCTTCTTACTGTCTATGTTTTGATCCATCCCTGTGACACTAGTTATAGATTCCGATGCTTAACTCCAGGTTTACTGTATCCCTTGGACCTTCTTATTGACGATGAAACACAGAAATTGCATCGGAATTAAATACAAAAGGCACAATGCCGACTTAAGGACAAGAAGACTGACTGTTCTTACTGACTATGTTTTGAACCATTTCTGCGACACTAGTTATAGATTCCGATGCTTCACTCCCGGTTTACTGTATCCCTTGGACCTTCTTATTGACGATGAAACACAAAAATAGCATCGGAATTAAATACAAAAGACACTTTGCCGACTTAAGTACAAGAAGACTGACTCTTCTTACTGACTATGTTTTGAACCATTCCTGTGACACTAGTTATAGATTCCGGTGCTACACTTCAGGTTTACTGTATCCCTTGGACCATCGTATTGACGATGAAACACAGAAATTGCATCGGTATTAAATACAAAAGGCACAATGCCGACTTAAGTACAAGAATACTGACTCTTCTTACTGTCTATATTTTGAACCACCCCTGTGTCACTAGTTATAGATTCCGATGCTTCACTCCAGGTTTACTGTATCCCGTGGACCTTCTTATTGAAGATGAAACACAGAACTTGCATCGGAATTAAATACAAAAGGCACAATGCCGACATAAGTACAAGAAGACTGACTCTTCTTACTGACTATGTTTGAACCATTCCTGTGACACTAGTTATAGAATCCGATGCTTGACTTCAGATTTAATGTATCCCTCTGACCTTCTTATTAACGATGAAACACTGAAATTGCATCGGAATTAAAAACTAAAGCCACAATGCCGAATTAAGTACAAGAAGACTGACTCTTCTTACTGTCGATGTTTTGAACCATTCCTGTGACAGTAGTTGTAAATTCCGATGCATCACACCAGGTTTACTGTATCCCTTGGACCTTCTTATTGATGATGAAACACAGAAATTGCATCGGATTTAAATAAAAAAGGCACAATGCCGACTTAAGTACAAGAACACTGACCCTACTTACTGTCTATGTTTTGAACCATTCCTGTGACAGTAGTTATAAATTCCGATGCTTCACACCAGGTTTACTGTATCCCTTGGACCTTCTTATTGATGATGAAACACAGAAATTGCATCGGAATTAAATACAAAAGGCAAAATGCCGGCTTAAATACAAGAAGACTGACTCTTCCCACTGTGTATGATATGAACCATTCCTGTTACACTAGTTATAGATTCCGATGCTTCACTTCTGGTTTACTGTATCCCTCTGACCTTCTTATTGACGATGAAACACAAAAATAGCTTCGGAATTAAATACAAAAGGCACAATGCCGAATTAAGTACAAGAAGACTGACTCTTCTTACTGACTATGTTTCGAACCATTCCTGTGACTCTAGTTATAGATTCCGATGCTTCACTCCAGGTTTAATGTATCCCTTGGTCCTCCTTATTGACGAAGAAACACAGAAATTGCATCGGAATTAAATACAAAAGGCACAATGCCAAGTACAAGAAGACTGACTCTTCTTACTGACTATGTTTTGAACCATTCCTGTGACATCAGTTATAGATTCCGATGCTTCACTCGAGGTTTACTGTATCACTTGGACCTCCTTATTGACGAAGAAACACAAAAATTGCATCGGAATTAAATACAAAAGGCACAATGCCAAGTACAAGAAGACTGACTCTTCTTACTGACTATGCTTTGAACCATTCCTGTGACACTAGTAATAGATTCCGGTGCTTCACTTCAGGTTTACAGTATCCCTTGGACCTTCTTATTGACGATGAAACACAGAAATTGCATCGGAGATAGATACAAAAGGCACAATGCAGACTTAAGTACAAGAATACTGACGCTTCTTACTGTCTATGATTTTAACCATCCCTGTGTCACAAGTTTTAGATTCCGATGCTTCACTCCAGGTTTACTGTATCCCTTGGACCTTCTTATTGACGATGAAACACAGAAATTGCATCGGAATTAAATACAAAAGGCACAACGCCGACTTAAGTAAAAGAAGACTGACTCTTCCTACTGTCTATGTTTTGAACCATTCCTGTGACACTAGTTATTGATTCCGATGCTTCACTTCATGTTTACTGTATCCCTCTGACCTTCTTATTGACGATGAAACATAGAAATTGCATCGGAATTAAATACAAAAGGAACAATGCCGACTTAAGTACAAGAAGACTGACTCTTCCCTCTGGCTATGCTTTGAACCATTCCTGTGACACTAATTATAGACTCTGATGCTTCACTTCAGGTTTACTGTATCCCTTGGACCTTCATATTGAAGATGAAATACAGAAATTGCATCGGAACTAAATACAAAAGGCACAATGCCGAGTTAAGTACAAGAATACTGACTCTTCTTACTGTCTATGTTTTGATCCATCCCTGTGACACTAGTTATAGATTCCGATGCTTAACTCCAGGTTTACTGTATCCCTTGGACGTTCTTATTGACGATGAAACACAGAAATTGCATCGGAATTAAATACAAAAGGCACAATGCCGACTTAAGGACAAGAAGACTGACTATTCTTACTGACTATGTTTTGAACCATTTCTGCGACACTAGTTATAGATTCCGATGCTTCACTCCCGGTTTACTGTATCCCTTGGACCTTCTTATTGACGATGAAACACAAAAATAGCATCGGAATTAAATACAAAAGACACCTTGCCGACTTAAGTACGAGAAGACTGACTCTTCTTACTGACTATGTTTTGAACCATTCCTGTGACACTAGTTATAGATTCCGGTGCTACACTTCAGGTTTACTGTATCCCTTGGACCATCGTATTGACGATGAAACACAGAAATTGCATCGGAATTAAATACAAAAGGCACAATGCCGACTTTAGTACAAGAATACTGACTCTTCTTACTGTCTATGCTTTAAACCATCCCTGTGTCACTAGTTATAGATTCCGATGCTTCAATCCAGGTTTACTGTATCCCTTGGACCTTCTTGTTGACGATGAAACACAGAACTTGCATCGGAATTAAATACAAAAGGCACAATGCCGACTTAAGTACAAGGAGACTGACTCTTCTTACTGACTATGTTTTGAAAAATTCCTGTGACACTAGTTATAGATTCCGATGCTTGACTTCAGATTTACTGTATCCCTCTGACCTTCTTATTAACGATGAAACACATAAATTGCATGGGAATTAAATACTAAAGGCACAATGCCGAATTAAATACAAGAAGACTGACCCTACTTACTGTCTATGTTAAGAACCATTGCTGTGACACTAGTTATTGATTCCGATGCTTCACTCCAGGTTTACTATATCCCTTGGATCTTCTTATTGACGATGAAACACAGAAATTGCATACGTGGTAAATAGAAAAGGCACAATGCCGGCTTAAGTACAAGAAGACTGTCTCTTCCTACTGTCTATGTTTTGAACCGTTCCTGTGACACAAGTTATAGATTCCGATGCCTCACTTCAGGTTTACTGCATCCCTCTGACCTTCTTGTTGACGATGAAACACAGAACTTGCATCGGAATTAAATACAAAAGGCACAATGAGGACTTAAGTACAAGAAGACTGACTCTTCTTACTGACTATGTTTTGAACCACTCCTGTGACACTAGTTATTGATTCCGATGCTTCACTCCAGGTTTACTATATCCCTTGGACCTTCTTATTGACGATCAAACACAGAAATTGCATCGGAATTAAATAAAAAAAGGCACAATGCCGACTTAAGTACAAGAAGACTGACCCTACTTACTGTCTATGTTTTGAGCCATTCCTGTGACACTAGTTATTGATTCCGATGCTTCACTCCATGTTTACTATATCCCTTGGACCTTCTTATTGACGATGAAACACAGAAATTACATAGGAAGTAAATAGAAAAGGCACAATGCCGACTTAAGTACCAGAAGACTGTCTCTTCCTTCTGTCTGTGGTTTGAACCATTCCTGTGACACTAGTTATAGATTCCGATGCTTCACTTCAGGTTTACTGTATCCCTCTGACCTTCTTATTGACGATGAAACATAGAAATTGCATCGGAATTAAATACAAAAGGAACAATGCCGACTTAAGTACAAGAAGACTGATTCTTGCCACTGTCTATGCTTTGAACCATTCCTGTGACACTAGTTATAGACTCTGATGCTTCACTTCAGGTTTACTGTATCCCTTGGACCTTCATATTGAAGAATAAACACAGAAATTGCATCGGAATTAAATACAAAAGGCACAATGCCGACTTAAGTACAAGAATACCGACTCTTCTTACTGTCTATGTTTTGATCCATCCCTGTGACACTAGTTATAGATTCCGATGCTTAACTCTAGGTTTTCTGTATCCCTTGGACCTTCTTATTGACGATGAAACACAGAAATTGCATCGGAATTAAATATAAAAGGCACAATGCCGACTTAAGTACAAGAAGACTGACTCTTCTTACTGACTATGTTTTGATTCATTCCTGTGACACTGGTTATAGATTCCGATGCTTCACTCCAGGTTTACTGTATCCCTTGGACCTTCTTATTGACGATGAAACACAGAAATTGCATCGGAATTAAATACAAAAGGCACAATGCCGACTTAAGTACAAGAAGACTGACTCTTCTTACTGACTATGTTTTGAACCACTTCTGCGACACTAGTTATAGATTCCGATGCTTCACTCCCGGTTTACTGTATCCCTTCGACCTTCTTATTGATGATGAAACACAAAAATGGCATCGTAATTATATACAAAAGGCACATTGCCGACTTAAGTACAAGAAGACTGACTCTTCTTCCTGACTATGATTTGAACCATTCCTGTGACACTAGTTATAGATTCCGATGCTGCACTCCAGGTTTACTGTATCCCTTGGACCTCCTTATTGACGATGAAACACAGAAATTGCATCGGAATTAAATAAAAAAGGCACAATGCCAACTTAAGTAGAAGAAGACTGACCCTACTTACTGTCTATGTTTTGAACCATTCCTGTGACACTAGTTATAGATTCCGATGCTTCACTCCAGGTTTACTATATCCCTTGGACCTTCTTGTTGACGATGAAACACAGAAATTGCATCGGAATTAAATATAAAAGGCACAATGCCGACTTAAGTACAAGAAGACTGACTCTTCTTACTGACTATGTTTTGATTCATTCCTGTGACACTGGTTATAGATTCCGATGCTTCACTCCAGGTTTACTGTAGCCCTTGGACCTTCTTATTGACGATGAAACACAGAAATTGCATCGGAATTAAATACAAAAGGCACAATGCCGACTTAAGTACAAGAAGACTGACTCTTCTTACTGACTATGTTTTGAACCACTTCTGCGACACTAGTTATAGATTCCGATGCTTCACTCCCGGTTTAATGTATCCCTTCGACCTTCTTATTGATGATGAAACACAAAAATGGCATCGTAATTATATACAAAAGGCACAATGCCGACTTAAGTACAAGAAGTCTGACTCTTCTGACTGACTATGTTTTGATTCATTCCTGTGACACTAGTTATAGATTCCGATGCCTTACTCCAGGTTTACTGTATCCCTTGGACCTTCTTATTGACGATGAAACACAGAAATTGGCATCGGAATTAAATACAAAAGGCACAATGCCGACTTAAGTACAAGAAGACTGACTCTTCTTACTGACTATGTTTTGAACCACTTCTGCGACACTAGTTATAGATTCCGATGCTTCACTCCCGGTTTACTGTATCCCTTCGACCTTCTTATTGATGATGAAACACAAAAATGGCATCGTAATTATATACAAAAGGCACATTGCCGACTTAAGTACAAGAAGACTGACTCTTCTTCCTGACTATGATTTGAACCATTCCTGTGACACTAGTTATAGATTCCGATGCTGCACTCCAGGTTTACTGTATCCCTTGGGCCTCCTTATTGACGATGAAACACAGAAATTGCATCGGAATTAAATAAAAAAGGCACAATGCCAACTTAAGTAGAAGAAGACTGACCCTACTTACTGTCTATGTTTTGAACCATTCCTGTGACACTAGTTATAGATTCCGATGCTTCACTCCAGGTTTACTATATCCCTTGGACCTACTTATTGACGATGAAACACAGAAAGTGCATAGGAATTAAATAGAAAAGGCACAATGCCGACTTAAGTACAAGAAGACAGTCTCTTCCTACTGTCTATGTTTTGAACCATTCCTGTGACACTAGTTATAGATTCCGATGCTTCACTTCAGGTTTACTGTATCCCTCTGACCTTCTTATTGACGATGAAACACAGAAATTGCATTGGAATTAAATACAAAAGGCGCAACGCTGACTTAAGTACAAGAATACTGACTCTTCCCACTGGCTATGCTTTGAACCATTCCTGTTACACTAATTATAGATTCCGATGCTTCACTTCAGGTTTACTGTATCCCTTGGACATTCTTATTGCCGATGAAACACAAAAACTGCATCGGAATTAAATACAAAAGGCCCAATGCCGACTTATGTACAAGAAGACTGACTCTTCTTACTGACTATGCTTTGAACCATTCCTGTGACACTAGTTATAGACTCTGATGCTTCACTTCAAGTTAACTGTATCCTTTGGACCTTCTTATTGAAGATGAAACACAGAAATTGCATCGGAATGAAATACAAAAGGCACAATGCCGACTTAAGTACAAGAAGACTGACTCTTCTTACTGACTATGTTTTGATTCATTCCTGTGACACTAGTTATAGATTCCGATGCTTCACTCCAGGTTTACTGTATCCCTTGGACCTTCTTATTGACGATGAAACACAGAAATTGCATAGGAAGTAAATAGAAAATTCACAATGCCGACGTAAGTACAAGAAGACTGTCTCTTCGTACTGTCTATGTTTTTAACCATTCCTGTGACACTACTTATACATTCCGATGCTTCACTTCATTTTTACTGTATCCCTCTGACCTTCTTATTGACGCTGAAACATAGAAATTGCATCGGAATTAAATACAAAAGGCACAATGCCGACTTAAGTACAAGAAGACTGACTCTTCCCACTGTCTATGCTTTGAACCATTCCTGTTACACTAGTTATAGACTCCGATGTTTCACTTCAGGTTTACTGTATCCCTTGGACCTTCTTTTTGACGATGAAACACAGAAATTGCATCGGAATTAAATACAAAAGGCACAATGCCGACTTAAGTACACGAATACTGCCTCTTCTTACTGTCTATGTTTTGAACCATCCCTGTGACACTTTTATAGATTCCGATGCTTAACTCCAGGTTTACTGTATTCCCTGGACATTCTTATTGACGATGAAACACAGAAATTGCATCGGAATTAAATACAAAAGCTACAATGCCGACTTTAGTACAAGAAGACTGACTCTTCTTACTGACTATGCTTTGATTCATTCCTGTGACACTAGTAGTAGATTCCGATGCTTCACTCCAGGTTTACTGTATCCCTTAAGCCTTCTTATTGACGATGAAACACAGAAATTGCATCTGAATTAAGTACAAAAGGCACAATGCCGACTTAAGTACAAGATGACTGACTCTTCTTACTGAATATGTTTTGAACCATTTCTGTGACACTAGTTATAGATTCCGATGCTTCACTCCCGGTTTACTGTATCCCTTGGGCCTTCTTATTGACGATGTAACACAAAAATAGCATCGGAATTAAATACAAAAGGCACAATGCCGACTTAAGTACAAGAAGACTGACTCTTCTTACTGACTATGTTTTGAACCATTACTGTGACACTAGTTATAGATTCCGATGCTTCACTCCAGGTTTACTTTAACCCTTGGACCACCTTATAGACGAAGAAACAAAGAAATTGCATCAGAATTAAATACAAAAGGCACAATGACGACTTAAATACAAGAAGACTGACTTTTCTTACTGACTATGATTTGAACCATTCCTGTGACACTAGTTATAGATTCCGGTGCTTCACTTCAGGTTTACTGTATCCCTTGTACCTTCTTATTGACGGTGAAACACAGAAATTGCATCGGAATTAAATACAAAAGGCACAATGCCGACATAAGTACAAGAATACTGACTCTTCTTACTGTCTATGTTTTGAACCATCCCTGTGTCACTAGTTATAGATTCCGATGCTTCACTCCAGGTTTACTGTATCCCTTGGACCTTCTTATTGAAGATGAAACACAGAACTTGCATCGGAATTAAATACAAAAGGCACAATGCCGACATAAGTACAAGAAGACTGACTCTTCTTACTGACTATGTTTTGAACCATTCCTGTGACACTAGATACAGAATCCGATGCTTGACTTCAGATTTAATGTATCCCTCTGACCTTCTTATTAACGATGAAACACTGAAATTGCATCGGAATTAAAAACTAAAGCCACAATGCCGAATTAAGTACAAGAAGACTGACTCTTCTTACTGTCGATGTTTCGAACCATTCCTGTGACAGTAGTTATAAATTCCGATGCATCACACCAGGTTTACTGTATCCCTTGGACCTTCTTATTGATGATGAAACACAGAAATTGCATCGGAATTAAATAAAAAAGGCACAACGCCGACTTAAGTACAAGAAGACTGACCCTACTTACTGTCTATGTTTTGAACCATTCCTGTGACAGTAGTTATAAATTCCGATGCTGCACACCAGGTTTACTGTATCCCTTGGACCTTCTTATTGATGATGAAACACAGAAATTGCATCGGAATTAAATACAAAGGGCAAAATGCCGGCTTAAATACAAGAAGACTGACTCTTCCCACTGTGTATGATATGAACCATTCCTGTTACACTAGTTATAGATTCCGATGCTTCACTTCTGGTTTACTGTATCCCTCTGACCTTCTTATTGACGATGAAACACAAAAATAGCTTCGGAATTAAATACAAAAGGCACAATGCCGACTTAAGTACAAGAAGACTGACTCTTCTTACTGACTATGTTTCGAACCATTCCTGTGACTCTAGTTATAGATTCCGATGCTTCACTCCAGGTTTACTGTATCCCTTGGTCCTCCTTATTGACGAAGAAACAGAGAAATTGCATCGGAATTAAATACAAAAGGTACAATGCCAAGTACAAGAAGACTGACTCTTCTTACTGACTATGTTTTGAACCATTCCTGTGACATCAGTTATAGATTCCGATGCTTCACTCGAGGTTTACTGTATCACTTGGACCTCCTTATTGACGAAGAAACACAGAAATTGCATCGGAATTAAATACAAAAGGCACAATGCCGACTTAAGTAAAAGAAGACTGACTCTTCCTACTGTCTATGTTTTGAACCATTCCTGTGACACTAGTTGAAGATTCCGATGCTTCACTTCAGGTTTACTGCATCCCTCTGACCTTCTTATTGACGATGAAACACAGAAATTGCATCGGAATTAAATACAAAAGGCACAATGCCGACTTAAGTACAAGAAGACTGACTCTTCTCACTGACTATGTTTTGAACCATTCCTGTGACACTAGTTATAGATTCCGATGCTAAATTTCTGATTTACTGTATCTCTCTGACCTCCTTATTGACGATGAAACACAGGAATTGCATCGGAATTAAATAATAAAAGCACAATGCCGAATTAAGTACAAGAAGAATGTCTCTTCTTACTGTCGATGGTTTGAACCATTCCAGTGACACTAGTTATAGATTCCGATGCTTCACTCCAGGTTTACTGTATCCCTTGGACCTTCTTATTGACGATGAAACACAGAAATTGCATCGGAATTAAATAAAAAGGCACAATGCCGACTTATGTACAAGAAGACTGACTCTTGTTACTGACTATGTTTTGAACCATTCCTGTGACACTAGTTATAAACTCTAATGCTTCACTTCAGTTTTACTGTATCCCTTGGATCTTCTTATTGAAGATGAAACACAGAAATTGCATCGGAATTAAATACAAAAGGCAATATGCCGATTTAAGTACAAGAATACTGACTCTTCTTACTGTCTATGATTTGAAACATCCCTGTGACACTAGTTATAGATTCCGATGCTTCACTCCAGGTTTACTGTATCCCTTGGACCTTCTTATTGACGATGAAACACAGAACTTGCATCGGAATTAAATACAAAAGGCAGAATGCCGACTTAAGTACAAGAAGACTGACTCTTCTTACTGACTATGTTTTGAACCATTCCTGTGACACTAGTTATAGATTCCGATGCTTGACTTCAGATTTACTGTATCCGTTGGACCTTCTTATTAACGATGAATCACAGAAATTGCATCGGAATTAAATACAAAAGGCACAATGTCGACTTAAGTACAAGAAGACTGATTCTTCTTAGTGACTATGTTTTGATCCTTTCCTGTGACACTAGTTATAGTTTCCGATGCTTCACTTCAAGATTACTGTATCCCTCTGACCTTCTTATTGACGATGAAACACAGAAATTGCATCGGAATTAAATACAAAAGGCACAATGCCGACTTAAGTACAAGAAGACTGTCTCTTCCTACTGTCAATGTTTTGAACCATTCCTGTGACACTAGTTATAGATTCCGATGCTTCACTTCAGGTTTACTGTATCCCTCTGCCTTCTTATTGACGATGAAACACAGAAATTGCATCGGAACTAAATACAAAAGGCACAATGCCGACTTAAGTACAAGAACACTGACTCTTCCCACTGTCTATGCTTTGAACCATTACTGTTACACTAGTTATATTTTTCCATGCTTCACTTCAGGTTTACTGTATCCCTTGACCTACTTATTGACGATGAAACACAGAAATTGCATCGGAATTAAATACAAAAGGCACAATGCCGACATAAGTACAAGAATACTGACTCTTCTTACTGTCTATGATTTTAACCATCCCTGTGACACTAGTTATAGATTCCAATGCTTCACTCCAGGTTTACTGTATCCCATGGACCTTCTTATTGACGATGAAACACAGAAATTGCATCGGAATCAAATACAAAAGGCACAATGCCGACTTTAGTACAAGAAGACTGACTCTTCTTACTGACTATGTTTTGATTCTTTCCTGTGGCACTAGTTATAGATTCCAATGCTTCACTAAAGGTTTACTGTATCATTTGAACCTTCTTATTGACGAAGAATCACAGAACTTGCATCGGAATTAAATACAAAAGGCACAAGGCCGACTTAAGTACAAGAAGACTGACTCTTCTTACTGACTATGATTTGAACCATTCCTGTGACACTAGTTATAGATTCCGATGCTTCACTTCAGATTTACTGTATACCTCTGACCTTCTTATTGACGATGAAACACAGAAATTGCATCGGATTTAATTACTAAAGGCACAATGCCGAATTAAGTACAAGAAGACTGGCTCTTCTTACTGGCTATGTTTTGAACAATTCCTGTGACAGTAGTTATAGATTCCGATGCTTCACTCCAGGTTTACTGTATCCCTTGGACCTTCTTATTGACGATGAATTACAGATATTGCATCGGAATTAAATAAAAAAGGCACAATGCCGACTTAAGTACAAGAAGACTGACTCTTCTTACTGTCTATGTTTTGAGCCATTCCTGAGACACTAGTTATAGATTCCGATGCTTCACTCCAGGTTTACTATATCCCTTGGACCTTCTTATTGACGATGAAACACAGAAATTGCATCGGAATTAAATACAAAAGGCACAATGCCGACTTAAGTACAAGAAGACTGATTCCTCTAACTGACTATGTTTTGAACATTTCCTGTGACACTAGTTATAGATTCCGATGCTTCACTTCAGGTTTACTGTATCCCTCTGACCTTCTTATTGACGATGAAACACAGAAATTGCATCTGAATTAAATACAAAAGGAACAATGCCGACTTCTGTACAAGAAGACTGTCTCTTCCTACTGTCTATGTTTTAAACCATTCCTGGGACACTAGTTATACATTCCGATGCTTCACTTCGGGTTTACTGTATCCCTCTGACCGCCTTATTGACGATGAAACACAGAAATTGCATCGGAATTAAATACAAAAGGCACAATGCCGACTTAAGTACAAGAAGACTGGCTCTTCCCACTGTCTATGGTTTGAACCATTCCTGTTACACTAGTTATATTTTCCGATGCTTCACTTCAGGTTTACTGTATCCCTTGGACCTACTTATTGACGATGAAACACAGAAATTGCATCGGAATTAAATACAAAAGGCACAATGCCGGCTTATGTACAAGAAGACTGACTCTTCTTACTTCCTATGTTTTGAACCATTCCTGTGACACTAGTTATCTACTCTAATGCTTCACTTCAGGTTTACTGTATCCCTTGGACCTTCTTATTGAAGATGAAACACAGAAATTGCATCGGAATTAAATAGAAAATGCACAATGCCGACTTAAGTACAAGAATACTGACTCTTCTTACTGTCTATGATTTGAACCGTCCCTGTGCCACTAGTTATAGATTCCGATGCTTCACTCCAGGTTTACTGTACCCCTTGGACATTCTTATTGACGATGAAACACAGAAATTGCATCGGAATTAAATACAAAAGGCACAATGCCGACTTAAGTACAAGAAGACTGGCTCTTCCCACTGTCTATGCTTTGAACCATTCCTGTTACACTAGTTATATTTTCCGATGCTTCACTTCAGGTTTACTGTATCCCTTGGACCTACTTATTGACGATGAAACACAGAAATTGCATCGGAATTAAATACAAAAGGCACAATGCCGGCTTATGTACAAGAAGACTGACTCTTCTTACTGCCTATGTTTTGAACGATTCCTGTGACACTAGTTATATACTCTAATGCTTCACTTCAGTTTTACTGTATCCCTTGGACCCTCTTATCGAAGATGAAACACAGAAATTGCATCGGAATGAAATACAAAAGGCACAATGCCGATTTACGTACAAGAATACTGACTCTTCTCACTGTCTATGATTTGAAACATCCCTGTGACACTAGTTATAGATTCCGATGCTTCACTCCAGGTTTACTGTATCCCTTGGACCTTCTTATTGACGATGAAACACAGAAATTGCATCGGAATTAAATACAAAGGGCACAATGCCGACTTTAGTACAAGAGAACTGACTCTTCTTACTGACTATGTTTTGATTCATTCCTGTGACACTAGTTATTGATTCCGATGCTTTACTCCAGGTTTACTGTATCCCTTGGACCTTCTTATTGACGATGAAACACAGAAATTGCATCGGAACTAAATACAAAAGGCACAATGCCGACTGAAGTACAAGAATACTGACTCTTCTTACTGTCTATGTTTTGAACCGTCCCTGTTTCACTAGTTGTAGATTCCGATGCTTTACTCCAGGTTTACTGTATCCCTTGGACCTTCTTATTGACGATGAAACACAGAACTTGCATCGGAATTAAATACAAAAGGCAGAATGCCGACTTAAGTACAAGAAGACTGACTCTTCTTACTGACTATGTTTTGAACCATTCCTGTGACACTAGTTATAGATTCCGATGCTTGACTTCAGATTTGCTGTATCCGTTGGACCTTCTTATTAACGATGAAACACAGAAATTGCATCGGAATTAAATTCTAAAGGCACAATGACGAATTAAGTACAAGAAGACTGACTCTTCCTACTGTCTATGTTTTGAACCATTCCTGTGATACTAGTTATAGATTCCGATGCTTCACTTCAGGTTTACTGCATCCCTCTGACCTTCTTATTGACGATGAAACACAGAAATTGCATCGGAATTAAATACAAAAGGCACAATGCCGACTTAAGTACAAGAAGACTGACTCATCCCACTGTCTATGATTTGAACCATTCCTGTGACACTAGTTATAGATTCCGATGCTTCACTTTAGGTTTACTGTATCCCTTGGACCTTCTTATTGACGATGAAACACAGAAATTGCTTCGGAATTAAATACAAAAGGCACAATGCCGACTTAAGTACAAGAAGACTGACTCTTCTTACTGACTATGTTTTGAACCATTCCTGTGACACTAGTTATAGATTCCGATGCTTCACTTCAGGTTTACTTTATCCCTTAAACCTTCTTATTGACGATGAAACACAGAAATTGCATCGGAATTAAATACAAAAGGCACAATGCCGACTTAAGTACAAGAAAACTTACTCTTCTTACTGACTATGTTTTGAACCATTCCTGTGACACTAGTTATAGATTCCGTTGCTAGACTTCAGATTTACTGTATCCCTCTGACCTTCTTATTGACGATGAAACACAGAAATAGCACCGGAATTAAATACTAAAGGCACAATGCCGAATTAAATACAAGAAGACTGACTCTTCTTACTGTCGATGTTTTGAACCATCCCTGTGTCACTAGTTATAGATTCCGATGCTTCACTCCAGGTTTACTGTATCCCTTGGACCTTCTTATTGACGATGAAACACAGAAATTGCATCGGAATTAAATACAAAAGGCACAATGCCGACTTAAATACAAGAAGACTGATTCTTCTTACTGACTATGTTTTGATCCTTTCCTGTGACACTAGTTATAGTTTCCGATGCTTCACTTCAAGATTACTGTATCCTTCTGACCTTCTTATTGACGATGAAACACAGAAATTGCATCGGAATTAAATACAAAAGGCACAATGCCGACTTAAGTACAAGAAGACTGTCTTTTCCTACTGTCAATGTTTTGAACCATTCCTGTGACACTAGTTATAGATTCCGATGCTTCACTTCAGGTTTACTGTATCCCTCTGCCTTCTTATTGACGATGAAACACAGAAATTGCATCGGAATTAAATACAAAAGGCACAATGCCGACTTAAGTACAAGAAGACTGACTCTTCCCACTGTCTATGCTTTGAACCATTACTGTTACACTAGTTATATTTTTCCATGCTTCACTTCAGGTTTACTGTATCCCTTGAACTACTTATTGACGATGAAACACAGAAATTGCATCGGAATTAAATACAAAAGGCCCAATGCCGACATAAGTACAAGAATACTGACTCTTCTTACTGTCTATGATTTGAACCATCCCTGTGTCACTAGTTATAGATTCCAATGCTTCACTCCAGGTTTACTGTATCCCATGGACCTTCTTATTGACGATGAAACACAGAAATAGCATCGGAATTAAATACAAAAGGCACAATGCCGACTTTAGTACAAGAAGACTGACTCTTCTTACTGACTATGTTTTGATTCTTTCCTGTGACACTAGTTATAGATTCCAATGCTTCACTAAAGGTTTACTGTATGCTTTGAACCTTCTTATTGACGAAGAATCACAGAACTTGCATCGGAATTAAATACAAAAGGCACAAGGCCGACTTAAGTACAAGAAGACTGACTCTTCTTACTGACTATGATTTGAACCATTCCTGTGAAACTAGTTATAGATTCCGATGCTTCACTTCAGATTTACTGTATACCTCTGACCTTCTTATTGACGATGAAACACAGAAATTGCATCGGATTTAATTACTAAAGGCACAATGCCGAATTAAGTACAAGAAGACTGGCTCTTCTTACTGGCTATGTTTTGAACAATTCCGGTGACAGTAGTTATAGATTCCGATGCTTCACTCCAGGTTTACTGTATCCCTTGGACCTTCTTATTGACGATGAATTACAGATATTGCATCGGAATTAAATAAAAAAGGCACAATGCCGACTTAAGTACAAGAAGACTGACTCTTCTTACTGTCTATGTTTTGAACCATTCCTGGGACACTAGTTACAGATTCCGATGCTTCACTCCAGGTTTACTATATCCCTTGGACCTTCTTATTGACGATGAAACACAGATATTGCATCGGAATTAAATACAAAAGGCAGAATGCCGACTTAAGTACAAGAAGACTGACTCTTCTTACTGACTATGATTTGAACCATTCCTGTGACACTAGTTTAGATTCCGATGCTAGACTTCAGTTTTACTGTATCCCTCTGACCTTCTTATTGACGATGAAACATAGAAATTGCATCGGAATTAAGTACTAAAGGCTCAATGCCGAATTAAGTACAAGAAGACTGACTCTTCTTACTGTCGATGTTTTGAACCATCCCTGTGTCACTATTTATAGATTCCGATGCTTCACTCCAGGTTTACTGTATCCCTTGGACCTTCTTATTGACGATGAAACACAGAAATTGCATCGGAACTAAATACAAAATGCACAATGCCGACTTAAGTACAAGAAGACTGGCTCTTCCCACTGTCTATGCTTTGAACCATTCCTGTTACACTAGTTATATTTTCCGATGCTTCACTTCAGGTTTACTGTATCCCTTGGACCTACTTGTTGACGATGAAACACAGAAATTGCATCGGAATTAAATACAAAAGGCACAATGCCGGCTTATGTACAAGAAGACTGACTCTTCTTACTGCCTATGTTTTGAACCATTCCTGTGACACTAGTTATATACTCTAATGCTTCACTTCAGTTTTACTGTATCCCTTGGACCCTCTTATCGAAGATGAAACACAGAAATTGCATCGGAATTAAATACAAAAGGCACAATGCCGATTTAAGTACAAGAATACTGACTCTTCTCACTGTCTATGATTTGAAACATCCCTGTGACACTAGTTATAGATTCCGATGCTTCACTCCAGGTTTACTGTATCCCTTGGACCTTCTTATTGACGATGAAACACAGAAATTGCATCGGAATTAAATACAAAAGGCACAATGCCGACTTTAGTACAAGAGAACTGACTCTTCTTACTGACTATGTTTTGATTCATTCCTGTGACACTAGTTACTGATTCCGATGCTTTACTCCAGGTTTACTGTATCCCTTGGACCTTCTTATTGACGATGAAACACAGAAATTGCATCGGAACTAAATACAAAAGGCACAATGCCGACTGAAGTACAAGAATACTGACTCTTCTTACTGTCTATGTTTTGAACCATCCCTGTTTCACTAGTTGTAGATTCCGATGCTTTACTCCAGGTTTACTGTATCCCTTGGACCTTCTTATTGACGATGAAACACAGAACTTGCATCGGAATTAAATACAAAAGGCAGAATGCCGACTTAAGTACAAGAAGACTGACTCTTCTTACTGACTATGTTTTGAACCATTCCTGTGACACTAGTTATAGATTCCGATGCTTGACTTCAGATTTACTGTATCCGTTGGACCTTCTTATTAACGATGAAACACAGAAATTGCATCGGAATTAAATTCTAAAGGCACAATGACGAATTAAGTACAAGAAGACTGACTCTTCCTACTGTCTATGTTTTGAACCATTCTTGTGATACTAGTTATAGATTCCGATGCTTCACTTCAGGTTTACTGCATCCCTCTGACCTTCTTATTGACGATGAAACACAGAAATTGCATCGGAATTAAATACAAAAGGCACAATGCCGACTTAAGTACAAGAAGACTGACTCATCCCACTGTCTATGATTTGAACCATTCCTGTGACACTAGTTATAGATTCCGATGCTTCACTTCAGGTTTACTTTATCCCTTAAACCTTCTTATTGACGATGAAACACAGAAATTGCATCGGAATTAAATACAAAAGGCACAATGCCGACTTAAGTACAAGAAAACTTACTCTTCTTACTGACTATGTTTTGAACTATTCCTGTGACACTAGTTATAGATTCCGTTGCTAGACTTCAAATTTACTGTATCCCTCTGACCTTCTTATTGACGATGAAACACAGAAATAGCACCGGAATTAAATACTAAAGGCACAATGCCGAATTAAATACAAGAAGACTGACTCTTCTTACTGTCGATGTTTTGAACCATCCCTGTGTCACTAGTTATAGATTCCGATGCTTCACTCCAGGTTTACTGTATCCCTTGGACCTTCTTATTGACGATGAAACACAGAAATTGCATCGGAATTAAATACAAAAGGCACAATGCCGACTTAAATACAAGAAGACTGATTCTTCTTACTGACTATGTTTTGATCCTTTCCTGTGACACTAGTTATAGTTTCCGATGCTTCACTTCAAGATTACTGTATCCTTCTGACCTTCTTATTGACGATGAAACACAGAAATTGCATCGGAATTAAATACAAAAGGCACAATGCCGACTTAAGTACAAGAAGACTGTCTCTTCCTACTGTCAATGTTTTGAACCATTCCTGTGACACTAGTTATAGATTCCGAAGCTTCACTTCAGGTTTACTGTACCCCCTCTGCCTTCTTATTGACGATGAAACACAGAAATTGCATCGGAATTAAATACAAAAGGCACAATGCCGACTTATGTACAAGAAGACTGACTCTTCCCACTGTCTATGCTTTGAACCATTACTGTTACACTAGTTATATTTTTCCATGCTTCACTTCAGGTTTACTGTATCCCTTGAACTACTTATTGACGATGAAACACAGAAATTGCATCGGAATTAAATACAAAAGGCCCAATGCCGACATAAGTACAAAAATACTGACTCTTCTTACTGTCTATGATTTGAACCATCCCTGTGACACTAGTTATAGATTCCAATGCTTCACTCCACGTTTACTGTATCCCATGGACCTTCTTATTGACGATGAAACACAGAAATAGCATCGGAATTAAATACAAAAGGCACAATGCCGACTTTAGTACAAGAAGACTGACTCTTCTTACTGACTATGTTTTGATTCTTTCCTGTGACACTAGTTATAGATTCCAATGCTTCACTAAAGGTTTACTGTATCCTTTGAACCTTCTTATTGACGAAGAATCACAGAACTTGCATCGGAATTAAATACAAAAGGCACAAGGCCGACTTAAGTACAAGAAGACTGACTCTTCTTACTGACTATATTTGAACCATTCCTGTGACACTAGTTATAGATTCCGATGCTTCACTTCAGATTTACTGTATACCTCTGACCTTCTTATTGACGATGAAACACAGAAATTGCATCGGATTTAATTACTAAAGGCACAATGCCGAATTAAGTACAAGAAGACTGGCTCTTCTTACTGGCTATGTTTTGAACAATTCCTGTGACAGTAGTTATAGATTCCGATGCTTCACTCCAGGTTTACTGTATCCCTTGGACCTTCTTATTGACGATGAATTACAGATATTGCATCGGAATTAAATAAAATAGGCACAATGCCGACTTAAGTACAAGAAGACTGACTCTTCTTACTGTCTATGTTTTGAACCACTCCTGAGACACTAGTTACAGATTCCGATGCTTCACTCCAGGTTTACTATATCCCTTGGACCTTCTTATTGACGATGATACACAGAAATTGCATCGGAGTTATATAGAAAAGGCACAATGCCGACTTAAGTACAAGAAGACTGACTCTTCTTACTGACTATGTTTTGAACCATTCCTGTGACACTAGTTATAGATTCCGATGCTTCACTTCAGGTTTTCTGTATCCCTTGGACCTTCTTATTGACGATGAAACACAGATATTGCATCGGAATTAAATACAAAAGGCACAATGCCGACTTAAGTACAAGAAGACTGACACTTCTTACTGACTATGATTTGAACCATTCCTGTGACACTAGTTTAGATTCCGATGCTAGACTTCAGTTTTACTGTATCCCTCTGACCTTCTTATTGACGATGAAACATAGAAATTGCATCGGAATTAAGTACTAAAGGCTCAATGCCGAATTAAGTACAAGAAGACTGACTCTTCTTACTGTCGATGTTTTGAACCATCCCTGTGTCACTATTTATAGATTCCGATGCTTCACTCCAGGTTTACTGTATCCCTTGGACCTTCTTATTGACGATGAAACACAGAAATTGCATCGGAACTAAATACAAAAGGCACAATGCCGACTTAAGTACAAGAAGACTGATTCTTCTAACTGACTATGTTTTGAACATTTCCTGTGACACTAGTTATAGATTCCGATGCTTCACTTCAGGTTTACTGTATCCCTCTGACCTTCTTATTGACGATGAAACACAGAAATTGCATCGGAATTAAATACAAAAGGAACAATGCCGACTTCTGTACAAGAAGACTGTCTCTTCCTACTGTCTATGTTTTGAACCATTCCTGGGACACTAGTTATAGATTCCGATGCTTCACTTCGGGTTTACTGTATCCCTCTGACCGCCTTATTGACGATGAAACACAGATATTGCATCGGAATTAAATACAAAAGGCACAATGCCCACTTAAGTACAAGAAGACTGGCTCTTCCCACTGTCTATGCTTTGAACCATTCCTGTTACACTAGTTATATTTTCCGATGCTTCACTTCAGGTTTACTGTATCACTTGGACCTACTTATTGACGATGAAACACAGAAATTGCATCGGAATTAAATACAAAAGGCACAATGCCGGCTTATGTACAAGAAGACTGACTCTTCTTACTGCCTATGTTTTGAACCATTCCTGTGACACTAGTTATATACTCTAATGCTTCACTTCAGGTTTACTGTATCCCTTGGACCTTCTTATTGAAGATGAAACACAGAAATTGCATCGGAATTAAATAGAAAATGCACAATGCCGACTTAAGTACAAGAATACTGACTCTTCTTGCTGTCTATGATTTGAGCCGTCCCTGTGCCACTAGTTATAGATTCCGATGCTTCACTCCAGGTTTACTGTATCCCTTGGACATTCTTATTGACGATGAAACACAGAAATTGCATCGGAATTAAATACAAAAGGCACAATGCCGACTTAAGTACAAGAAGACTGGCTCCTCCCACTGTCTATGCGTTGAACCATTCCTGTTACACTAGTTATATTTTCCGATGCTTCACTTCAGGTTTACTGTATCCCTTGGACCTACTTATTGACGATGAAACACAGAAATAGCATCGGAATTAAATACAAAAGGCACAATGCCGGCTTATGTACAAGAAGACTGACTCTTCTTACTGCCTATGTTTTGAACCATTCCTGTGACACTAGTTATATACCCTAATGCTTCACTTCAGGTTTACTGTATCCCTTGGACCTTCTTATTGAAGATGAAACACAGAAATTGCATCGGAATTAAATAGAAAATGCACAATGCCGACTTAAGTACAAGAATAGTGACTCTTCTTACTGTCTATGATTTGAACCGTCCCTGTGCCACTAGTTATAGATTCCGATGCTTCACTCCAGGTTTACTGTATCCCTTGGACATTCTTATTGACGATGAAACACAGAAATTGCATCGGAATTAAATACAAAAGGCACAATGCCGACTTTAGTACAAGAAGACTGACTCTTCATACTGACTATGTTTTCATTCATTCCTGTGACACTAGTTACTGATTCCGATGCTTCACTCCAGGTTTACTGTATCCCTTGGACCTTCTTATTGACGATGAAACACAGAAATTGCATCGGAATTAAATACAAAAGTCACAATGCCGACTTAAGTACAAGAAGACTGACTCTTCTTACTGACTATGATTTGAACCATTTGTGTGACACTAGTTATAGATTCCGATGCATCACTCCCGGTTTACTGTATCCCTTGGACCTTCTTATAGACGATAAACACAGAAATTGCATCGAAATTAAATAAAAAAGGCACAATGCCGACTTAAGTACAACAAGACTGACTCTTCTTACTGTCTATGTTTTGAACCATTCCTGTGACACCAGTTATAGATTCCGATGCTTCACTTCAGGTTTACTGTATCTCTCTGACCTTCTTATTGACGGTGAAACACAGAAATTGCATCGGAATTAAGTTCAAAATGCACAATGCCGACTTCAGTACAAGAAGCCTGTCTCTTCCTACTGTCTATGCTTTGAACCATTCCTGTGACACAAGTTATAGATTCCGATGCTTCACTTCAGGTTTACTGTATCAATCTGACCTTCTTATTGACGATGAAACACAGAAATTGCATCGTAATTAAATACAAAAGGCACAATGCCGACTTGAGTACAAGAAGACTGACTCTTCCCACTGTCTATGCTTTGAACCATTCCTGTTACACTAGTTATATTTTCCGATGCTTCACTTCAGGTTTACTGTATCCCTTGTACGTACTTATTGACGATGAAACACAGAAACTGCATCGGAATTAAATAGAAAAGGCACAATGCCGACTTATGTACAAGAAGACTGACTCTTCTTACTGACTATGTTTTGAACCATTTCTGTGACACTAGTTATAGATTCCGATGGTTCACTCCTGGTTTACTGTATCCCTTGGACCTTCTTATTGACGATGAAACACAGAAATTGCATCGGAATTAAATACAAAGGGCACAATTCCGACTTTAGTACAAGAAGACTGACTCTTCTTACTGACTATGTTTTATTCATTCCTGTGACAGTAGTTATTGATTCCGATGCTTCACTCCAGATTTACTGTATCCCTTGGACCTTCTTATTTACGATGAAACACAGAAATTGCATCGGAATGAAATACAAAAGGCACAATGCCGACTTAACTACAAGAAGACTGACTCTTCTTACTTACTATGCTTTGAACCATTTCTGTGACACTAGTTATAGATTCCGATGCTTCACTCCCGGTTTACTGTATCCCTCTGACCTTCTTATTGACGATGAAACACAGAAATTGCATCGGAATTAAATACAAAAGGCACAATGCCGACTTAAGTACAAGAAGACTGACTCTTCCCACTGTCTATGCTTTGAACCATTCCTGTTACACTAGTTATATTTTCCGATGCTTCACTTCAGGTTTACTGTATCCCTGGGACCTACTTATTGACGATGAAACACAGAAATAGCATCGGAATTAAATACAAAAGGCACAATGCCGGCTTATGTACAAGAAGACTGACTCTTCTTACTGCCTATGTTTTGAACCATTCCTGTGACACTAGTTATATACCCTAATGCTTCACTTCAGGTTTACTGTATCCCTTGGACCTTCTTATTGAAGATGAAACACAGAAATTGCATCGGAATTAAATAGAAAATGCACAATGCCGACTTAAGTACAAGAATAGTGACTCTTCTTACTGTCTATGATTTGAACCGTCCCTGTGCCACTAGTTATAGATTCCGATGCTTCACTCCAGGTTTACTGTATCCCTTGGACATTCTTATTGACGATGAAACACAGAAATTGCATCGGAATTAAATACAAAAGGCACAATGCCGACTTTAGTACAAGAAGACTGACTCTTCATACTGACTATGTTTTCATTCATTCCTGTGACACTAGTTACTGATTCCGATGCTTCACTCCAGGTTTACTGTATCCCTTGGACCTTCTTATTGACGATGAAACACAGAAATTGCATCGGAATTAAATACAAAAGTCACAATGCCGACTTAAGTACAAGAAGACTGACTCTTCTTACTGACTATGATTTGAACCATTTGTGTGACACTAGTTATAGATTCCGATGCATCACTCCCGGTTTACTGTATCCCTTGGACCTTCTTATAGACGATAAACACAGAAATTGCATCGAAATTAAATAAAAAAGGCACAATGCCGACTTAAGTACAACAAGACTGACTCTTCTTACTGTCTATGTTTTGAACCATTCCTGTGACACCAGTTATAGATTCCGATGCTTCACTTCAGGTTTACTGTATCTCTCTGACCTTCTTATTGACGGTGAAACACAGAAATTGCATCGGAATTAAGTTCAAAATGCACAATGCCGACTTCAGTACAAGAAGCCTGTCTCTTCCTACTGTCTATGCTTTGAACCATTCCTGTGACACAAGTTATAGATTCCGATGCTTCACTTCAGGTTTACTGTATCAATCTGACCTTCTTATTGACGATGAAACACAGAAATTGCATCGTAATTAAATACAAAAGGCACAATGCCGACTTGAGTACAAGAAGACTGACTCTTCCCACTGTCTATGCTTTGAACCATTCCTGTTACACTAGTTATATTTTCCGATGCTTCACTTCAGGTTTACTGTATCCCTTGTACGTACTTATTGACGATGAAACACAGAAACTGCATCGGAATTAAATAGAAAAGGCACAATGCCGACTTATGTACAAGAAGACTGACTCTTCTTACTGACTATGTTTTGAACCATTTCTGTGACACTAGTTATAGATTCCGATGGTTCACTCCTGGTTTACTGTATCCCTTGGACCTTCTTATTGACGATGAAACACAGAAATTGCATCGGAATTAAATACAAAGGGCACAATTCCGACTTTAGTACAAGAAGACTGACTCTTCTTACTGACTATGTTTTATTCATTCCTGTGACAGTAGTTATTGATTCCGATGCTTCACTCCAGATTTACTGTATCCCTTGGACCTTCTTATTTACGATGAAACACAGAAATTGCATCGGAATGAAATACAAAAGGCACAATGCCGACTTAACTACAAGAAGACTGACTCTTCTTACTTACTATGCTTTGAACCATTTCTGTGACACTAGTTATAGATTCCGATGCTTCACTCCCGGTTTACTGTATCCCTCTGACCTTCTTATTGACGATGAAACACAGAAATTGCATCGGAATTAAATACAAAAGGCACAATGCCGACTTAAGTACAAGAAGACTGACTCTTCCCACTGTCTATGCTTTGAACCATTCCTGTTACACTAGTTATATTTTCCGATGCTTCACTTCAGGTTTACTGTATCCCTGGGACCTACTTATTGACGATGAAACACAGAAATTGCATCGGAATTAAATACAAAAGGCACAATGCCGGCTTATGTACAAGAAGACTGACTCTTCTTACTGCCTATGTTTTGAACCATTCCTGTGACACTAGTTATATACTCTAATGCTTCACTTAAGGTTTACTGTATCCCTTGGACTTTCTTATTGAAGATGAAACACAGAAATTGCATCGGAATTAAATACAAAATGCACAATGCCGACTTAAGTACAAGAATACTGACTCTTCTTACTGTCTATGATTTGAACCTTCCCTGTGCCACTAGTTATAGATTCCGATGCTTCACTCCAGGTTTACTGTATCCCTTGGACATTATTATTGACGATGAAACACAGAAATTGCATCGGAATTAAATACAAAAGGCACAATGCCGACTTTAGTACAAGAAGACTGACTCTTCATACTGACTATGTTTTGATTCATTCCTGTGACACTAGTTATTGATTCCGATGCTTCACTCCAGGTTTACTGTATCCCTTGGACCTTCTTATTGACGATGAAACACAGAAATTGCATCGGAAATAAATACAAAAGTCAAAATGCCGACTTAAGTACAAGAAGACTGACTCTTCTTACTGACTATGATTTGAACCATTTGTGTGACACTAGTTACAGATTCCGATGCATCACTCCCGGTTTACTGTATCCCTTCGACCTTCTTATAAACGACGAAACACAGAAATTGCATCGGAATTAAATAAAAAAGGCCCAATGGCGACTTAAGTACAAGAATACTGACTCTTCTTACTGCCTATGTTTTGAACGATCGCTGTGTCACTAGTTATAGATTCCGAAGCTTCACTCCAGGTTTACTGTATCCCTTGGACCTTCTTATTGACGATGAAGCACAGAACGTGCATCGGAATTAAATAAAAAAGGCACAATGCCGGCTTAAGTACAAGAAGACTGACTCTTCTTACTGACTATGTTTTGAACCATTCCTGTGACACTAGTTATAGATTCCGATGCTTGACTTCAGATTTACTGTATCCCTCTGACCTTCTTATTGACGATGAAACACAGAAATTGCATCGGAATTAAATACAAAAGGCACAATGCCGACTTAAGTACAAGAAGACTGTTTCTTTCTACTGTCTATGTTTTGAACCATTCCTGTGACACTAGTTACAGATTCCGATGCTTCACTTTAGGTTTACTGTATCCCTCTGACCTTCTTATTGACGATGAAACACAGAAATTGAATCGGAATTAAATACAAAAGGCACAATGCCGACTTAAGTACAAGAAGACTGACTCTTCCCACTGCCTATGCTTTGCACCATTGCTGTTACACTAGTTTTATTTTCCGATGCTTCACTTCAGGTTTACTGTATCCCTTGGACCTACTTATTGACGATGAAACACAGAAATTGCATCGGAATCAAATACAAAAGGCACAATGCCGACTTATGTACAAGAAGACTGACTCTTCTTACTGACTATGTTTGAACCATTCCTGTGACACTAGTTATATACTCTAATGCTTCACTTCAGGTTTTCTGTATCCCTTAGACCTTCTTATTGACGATGAAACACAGAAATTGCATCGGAATTTAATACAAAAGGCACAAAGCCGACTTTAGTACAAGAAGACTGACTTTTCTTACAGACTATGTTTTGATTCATTCCTGTGACACTAGTTATTGATTCCGATTCTTCACTCCAGGTTTTCAGTATCCCTTGGACCTTCTTATTGACGATGAAACACAGAAATTGCATCGGAATTAAATACAAAAGGCACAATGGCGACTTAAGTACAAGAATACTGACTCTTCTTACTGCCTATGTTTTGAACCATCCCTGTGTCACTAGTTATAGATTCCGAAGCTTCACTCCAGGTTTACTGTATCCCATGGACCTTCTTATTGACGATGAAACACAGAACGTGCATCGGAATTAAATACAAAAGGCACAATGCCGACTTAAGTACAAGAAGACTGACTCTTCTTACTGACTATGTTTTGATTCATTCCTGTAACACTAGTTATTGATTCCGATGCTTCACTCCCGGTTTACTGTATCCCTTGGATCTTCTTATTGACGATGAAACACAGAACGTGCATCGGAATTAAATACAAAAGGCACAATGCCGACTTAAGTACAAGAATACTGACTCTTCTTACTGTCTATGATTTGAACCATCCCTGTGCCACTAGTTATAGATTCCGATGCTTCACTCCAGGTTTACTGTATCCCTTGGACATTATTATTGACGATGAAACACAGAAATTGCATCGGAATTAAATACAAAAGGCACAATGCCGACTTTAGTACAAGAAGACTGACTCTTCATACTGACTATGTTTTGATTCATTCCTGTGACACTAGTTATTGATTCCGATGCTTCACTCCAGGTTTACTGTATCCCTTGGACCTTCTTATTGACGATGAAACACAGAAATTGCATCGGAAGTAAATACAAAAGTCACAATGCCGACTTAAGTACAAGAAGACTGACTCTTCTTACTGACTATGATTTGAACCATTTGTGTGACACTAGTTATAGATTCCGATGCATCACTCCCGGTTTTCTGTATCCCTTGGACCTTCTTATAGACGATGAAACACAGAAATTGCATCGGAATTAAATAAAAAAGGCCCAATGGCGACTTAAGTACAAGAATACCGACTCTTCTTACTGCCTATGTTTTGAACGATCCCTGTGTCACTAGTTATAGATTCCGAAGCTTCACTCCAGGTTTACTGTATCCCTTGGACCTTCTTATTGACGATGAAGCACAGAACGTGCATCGGAATTAAATAAAAAAGGCACAATGCCGACATAAGTACAAGAAGACTGACTCTTCTTACTGACTATGTTTTGAACCATTCCTGTGACACTAGTTATAGATTCCGATGCTTGACTTCAGATTTACTGTATCCCTCTGACCTTCTTATTGACGATGAAACACAGAAATTGCATCGGAATTAAATACAAAAGGCACAATGCCGACTTAAGTACAAGAAGACTGTCTCTTCCTACTGTCTATGTTTTGAACCATTCCTGTGACACTAGTTACAGATTCCGATGCTTCACTTTAGGTTTACTGTATCCCTCTGACCTTCTTATTGACGATGAAACACAGAAATTGCATCGGAATTAAATACAAAAGGCACAATGCCGACTTAAGTACAAGAAGACTGACTCTTCCCACTGTCTATGCTTTGTACCATTGCTGTTACACTAGTTATATTTTCCGATGCTTCACTTCAGGTTTACTGTATCCCTTGGACCTACTTATTGACGATGAAACACAGAAATTGCATCGGAATCAAATACAAAAGCCACAATGCCGACTTATGTACAAGAAGACTGACTCTTCTTACTGACTATGCTTTGAACCATTCCTGTGACACTAGTTATATACTCTAATGCTTCACTTCAGGTTTTCTGTATCCCTTAGACCTTCTTATTGACGATGAAACACAGAAATTGCATCGGAATTAAATACAAAAGGCACAAAGCCGACTTTAGTACAAGAAGACTGACTCTTCTTACTGACTATGATTTGAACCATTTGTGTGTCACTAGTTATAGATTCCGAAGCTTCACTCCAGGTTTACTGTATCCCATGGACCTTCTTATTGACGATGAAACACAGAACGTGCATCGGAATTAAATACAAAAGGCACAATGCCGACTTAAGTACAAGAAGACTGACTCTTCTTACTGACTATGTTTTGATTCATTCCTGTGACACTAGTTATTGATTCCGATGCTTCACTCCCGGTTTACTGTATCCCTTGGACCTTCTTATTGACGATGAAACACAGAACGTGCATCGGAATTAAATACAAAAGACACAATGCCGACTTAAGTACAAGATGACTGACTCTTCTAACTGACTATGTTTTGAACCATTCCTGTGACACTAGTTATAGATTCCGATGCTTGACTTCAGATTTACTGTATCCCTCTGACCTTCTTATTGACGATGAAACACAGAAATTGCATCGGAATTAAATACAAAAGGCACAATGCCGACTTAAGTACAAGAAGACTGTCTCTTCCTACTGTCTATGCTTTGAACCATTCCTGTGACTCTAGTTATAGATTCCGATGCTTCACTTCGGGTTTACTGTATCCCTCTGACCTTCTTATTGACGATGAAACACAGAAATTGCATCGGAATTAAATACAAAAGGCACAATTCCGACTTAAGTTTAAGATGACTGACTCTTCCCAGTGTCTATGCTTTGAACCATTCCTGTTACACTAGTTATATTTTCCGATGCTTCACTTCAGGTTTACTGTATCCCTTGTACGTACTTATTGACGATGAAACACAGAAACTGCATCGCAATTAAATAGAAAAGGCACAATGCCGACTTATGTACAAGAAGACTGACTCTTCTTACAGACTATGTTTTGAACCATTCCTGTGACGCTAGTTATATACTCTAATGCTTCACTTCAGGTTTACTGTATCCCTTGGACCTTCTTATTGAAAATGAAACACAGAAATTGCATCGGAATTAAATACAAAAGGCAAAATGCCGACTTAAGTACAAGAATACTGACTCTTCTTACTGTCTATGATTTGAACCATCACTGTGACACTAGTTATAGATTCCGATGCTTCACTCCTGGTTTACTGTATCCCTTGGACTTTCTTATTGACGATGAAACACAGAAATTGCATCGGAATTAAATACAAAAGCACAATGCCGACTTTAGTACAAGAAGACTGACTCTTCTTACTGACTATGTTTTATTCATTCCTGTGACACTAGTTATAGATTCCGATGCTTCACTCCCGGTTTACTGTATCCCTTGTACCTTCTTATTGACGATGAAACACAGATATTGCATCGGAATTAAATACAAAAGGCACAATGGCAACTTAAGTACAAGAATACTGACTCTTCTTACTGCCTATGTTTGAACCATCCCTTTGTCACTAGTTATAGATTCCGAAGCTTCACTCCAGGTTTACTGTATCCCTTGGACCTTCTTATTGACGATGAAACACAGAACGTGCATCGGAATTAAATACAAAAGGCACAATGCCGACTTAAGTACAAGAAGACTGACACTTCTTACTGACTATGATTTGAACCATTCCTGTGACACTAGTTATAGATTCCGATGCTTGACTTCAGATTTACTGTATCCCTCTGACCTTCTTATTGACGATGAAACACAGAAATTGCATCGGAATTAAATACAAAAGGCACAATGCCTACTTAAGTACAAAAAGACTGTCTGTTCCTACTGTCTATGTTTTGAACCATTCCTGTGACTCTAGTTATAGATTCCGATGCTTCACTTCGGGTTTAACTGTATCCCTCTGACCTTCTTATTGACGATGAAACACAGAAATTGCATCGGAATTAAATACAAAAGGCACAATGCCGACTTAAGTACAAGAAGACTGACTCATCCCACTGTCTATGCTTTGAACCATTCCTGTTACACTAGTTATATTTTCCGATGCTTCACTTCAGGTTTACTGTATCCCTTGGACCTACTTATTGACGATGAAACACAGAAATTGTATCGGAATCAAATACAAAAGGCACAATGCCGACTTATGTACAAGAAGACTGACTCTTCTTACTGACTATGTTTTGAACCGTTCCTGTGACACTAGTTATATACTCTAATGCTTCACTTCAGGTTTTCTGTATCCCTTAGACCTTCTTATTGACGATGAAACACAGAAATTGCATCGGAATTAAATACAAAAGGCACAAAGCCGACTTTAGTACAAGAAGACTGACTCTTCTTACTGACTATGTTTTGATTCATTCCTGTGACACTAGTTATTGATTCCGATGCTTCACTCCAGGTTTTCTGTATCCCTTGGACCTTCTTATTGACGATGAAACACAGAAATTTCATCGGAATTAAATACAAAAGGCACAATGCCGACTTAAGTACAAGAAGACTGACTCTTCGTACTGACTATGTTTGAACCATTTCTGTGACAACTTATAGATTCCGATGCTTCACTCCCGGTTTACTGTATCCCTTGGACCTTCTTATTGACGATGAAACACAGAAATTGCATCGGAATTAAATAAAAAAGCACAATGCCGACTTAAGTACAAGAAGACTGACTCTTCTTACTGTCTATGTTTTGAACCATTCCTGTGACACTAGTTATAGATTCCGATGCTTGACTTCAGATTTACTGTATACCTCTGACCTTCTTATTATCGATGAAACACAAAAATTGAATCGGAATTAAATACTAAAGGCACAATGCCGAATTAAGTACAAGAAGACTGACTCTTCTTACTGTCGATGATTAGAACCATTCCTGTGACAGTAGTTATAGATTCCGATTCTTCACTCCATGTTTACTATATCCCTTGGACCTTCTTATTGACGATGAAACACAGAAATAGCATCGGAATTAAATAAAAAAGGCACAATGCCGACTTAAGTACAAGAAGACTGACCCTACTTACTGTCTATGTTTGAACCATTCCTGTGACACTAGTTATAGATTCCGATGCTTCACTCCAGGTTTACTATATCCCTTGGACCTTCTTATTGTCGATTAAACACAGAAATTGAATAGGAATTAAATAGAAAAGGCACAGTGCCGACTTAAGTACAAGAAGACTGTCTCTTCCTACTGTCTATGTTTTGAACCATGCCTGTGACACTGGTTATAGATTCCGATGCTTCACCTCAGGTTTACTGTATCCCTCTGACCTTCTTATTGACGATGAAACACAGAAATTGCGTCGGAATTAAATACCAAAGGCACAATACCGTCTTAAGTACAAGAAGACTGACTCTTCCCACTGTCTATGCTTTGAGCCATTCCTGTGACAGTAGTTATAGATTCCGGTGCTTCACTTCAGGTTTACTGTATCCCTTGGACCTTCTTATTGAAGATGAAACACAGAAATTGCATCGGAATTAAATACAAAAGGCACAATGCCGACTTAAGTACAAGAATACTGACACATCTTACTGTCGATGTTTTAAACCATCCCAGTGTCACTAGTTATAGATTCCGGTGCTTCACTCCAGGTTTACTGTATCCCTTGGACCTTCTTATTCACGATGAAACACAGAAATTGCATCGGAATTAAATACAAAAGACACAATGCCGACTTAAGTACAAGAAGACTGATTCTTCTTACTGACTGTACTTTGAACCATTCCTGTGACACTAGTTATAGATTCCGATGCTTCACCTCACGTTTACTGTATCCCTCTGACATTGTTATTGACGATGAAACACAGAAATTTCTTTCGGAATTAAATACAAAAGGCACAATGCCGGATTAAGTACAAGAGGACTGACTCTTCTTACTGTCTATGTTTTGACCCATTCATGTGACACTAGTTATAGATTCCGATGCTTCACTCCAGGTTTACTATATCCCTTGGACCTTCTTATTGACGATGATACACAGAAATTGCACCGGAGTTAAATAGAAAAGGCACAATGCCGACTTAAGTACAAGGAGACTGACTCTTCTTACTTACTATGAGTTGAACCATTCCTGTGACACTAGTTATAGATTCCGATGCTTCACTTCAGGTTTACTGTATCCCTTGGAGCTTCTTATTGACGATGAAACACAGAAATTGCATCGGAATTAAATACAAAAGGCACAATACCGACTTAAAAACAAGAAGACTGTCGCTTCTTACTGACTATGTTTTGAACCATTCGAGTGAGACTAGTTATAGATTCCGATGCTAGACTTCAGGTTTACTGTATCCCTCTGACCTTCTTATTGACGACGAAACACAGAAATTGCATCTGAATTAAATACCAAAGGCACAATGCCGAATTAAGTACAAGAATGCTGACTCTTCCTACTGTCGATATTTTGAACCATCCCTGTGACACTAGTTATAGATTCCGATGCTTCACTTCAGGTTTACTATATCCCTTGGACCCTCTTATTGACGATGATACACAGAAATTGCATGGGAATTAAATACAAAAGGCACAATGCCGACTTAAGTACAAGAAGACTGTTTCTTCTTACTGACTATGTTCTGAACAATTCCGGGTACACTAGCTATAGATTCCGATGCTAGACTTCAGATTTACTGTATCCTTGTGACCTTCTTATTGACGATGAAAAACAGAAATTGCATCGGAATTAAGTACTAAGGGCACAATGCCGAATTAATTGCAAGAAGACTGACTCTTCTTACTGTCTATGTTTTGAACGAACCCTGTGTCACTAGTTATAGATTCCGATGCTTCACTCCAGGTTTATTGTATGCCTGGGACCTTCTAATTTACGATGAAACACAGAACTTGCATCGGAATTAAATACAAAAGGCACAATGCCGACTTAAGTACAAGAAGACTGACTCTTGTTACTGACTATGTTTTGAACCATTCCTGTGACACTAGTTACAGATTCCGATGCTTGACTTCAGTTTTACTGTATACCTCTGACCTTCTTATTATCGATGAAACACAGATATTGAATCGGAATTAAATACTAAAGGCACAATGCCGAATTAAGTCCAAGAAGACTGACTCTTCTTACTGTCGATGATTAGAACCATTCCTGTGACAGTAGTTATAGATTCCGATTCTTCACTCCATGTTTACTGCATCCCTTGGACCTTCTTATTGACGATGAAACACAGAAATAGCATCGGAATTAAATAAAAAAGGCACAATGCCGACTTAAGTACAAGAAGACTGACCCTACTTACTGTCTATGTTTGAACCATTCCTGTGACACTAGTTATAGATTCCGATTCTTCACTCCATGTTCACTGCATCCCTTGGACCTTCTTATTGAAGATGAAGCACAGAAATTGCATCGGAATTAAATACAAAAGGCACAATGCCGACTTAAGTACAAGATTACTGACACATCTTACTGTCGATTATTTAAACCATCCCAGTGTCACTAGTTATAGATTCCGATGCTTCGCTCCAGGTTTACTGTATCCCTTGGACGTTCTTATTCACGATGAAACACAGAAATTGCATCGGAATTAAATAAAAAAGGCACAACGCCCACTTAAGTACATGAAGACTGATTCTTCTTACTGACTATATTTTAAACCATTCCTGTGACACTAGTTATTGATTCCGATGCTTCACCTCAGGTTTACTGTATCCCTCTGACATTCTTATTGACGATGAAACACAGAAATTTCAACGGAATTAAATACAAAAGGCACAATGCGGGTTTAAGTAGAAGAGGACTGACTCTTCTTACTGTCTATGTTTTGAACCATTCATGTGACACTAGTTATAGATTCCGATGCTTCACTCCAGGTTTACTATATCCCTTGGACCTTCTTATTGACGATGATACACAGAAATTGCACCGGAGTTAAATAGAAAATGCACAATGCCGACTTAAGTACAAGGAGACTGACTCTTCTTACTTACTATGAGTTGAACCATTCCTGTGACACTAGTTATAGATTCCGATGCTTCACTTCAGGTTTACTGTATCCCTCTGACCTTCTTATTGACGATGAAAAACAGAAATTGCATCGGAATTAAGTACTAAGCGCACAATGCCGGATTAATTACAAGAAGACTTACTCTTCTTACTGTCGATGTTTTGAACCATCCCTGTGTCACTAGTTATAGATTCCGATGCTTCACTCCAGGTTTACTATATCCCTTGGACTTTCTTATTGACGATGATACACAGAAATTGCATGGGAATTAAATACAAAAGGCACAATGCCGACTTAAGTACAAGAAGACTGTCTCTTCTTACTGACTATGTTCTGAACAATTCCTGGTACACTAGTTATAGATTCCGATGCTAGACTTCAGATTTACTGTATCCCTCAGACCTTCTTATTGACGATGAAAAACAGAAATTGCATCGGAATTAAGTACTAAGCGCACAATGCCGAATTAATTACAAGAAGACTTACTCTTCTTACTGTCGATGTTTTGAACCATCCCTGTGTCACTAGTTATAGATTCCGATGCTTTACTCCATGTCTACTGTATCCCTTGGACCTTCTTATTGACGATGATACACAGAAATTGCACCGGAGTTAAATAGAAAATGCACAATGCCGACTTAAGTACAAGGAGACTGACTCTTCTTACTTACTATGAGTTGAACCATTCCTGTGACACTAGTTATAGATTCCGATGCTTCACTTCAGGTTTACTGTATCCCTCTGACCTTCTTATTGACGATGAAAAACAGAAATTGCATCGGAATTAAGTACTAAGCGCACAATGCCGGATTAATTACAAGAAGACTTACTCTTCTTACTGTCGATGTTTTGAACCATCCCTGTGTCACTAGTTATAGATTCCGATGCTTCACTCCAGGTTTACTATATCCCTTGGACCTTCTTATTGACGATGATACACAGAAATTGCATGGGAATTAAATACAAAAGGCACAATGCCGACTTAAGTACAAGAAGACTGTCTCTTCTTACTGACTATGTTCTGAACAATTCCTGGTACACTAGTTATACATTCTGATGCTTCACTTCAGGTTTACTGCATCCCTCTACTCTTCTTATTGACGATGAAACACAGAAATTGCATCGGAATTAAATACAAAAGGCACAATGCCAACTTCAGTGCAAGAAGACTATCTCTTCCTACTGTCTATGTTTTGAACAATTCCTGTGACACTAGTTACAGATTCCGATGCTTCACTTCAGGTTTACTGTATCCCTCTGACCTTCTTATCGACGATGAAACACAGAAATTGCATCGGAATTAAATACAAAAGGCACAATGCCGACTTAAGTACAAGAAGACTGACTCTTCTTACTGACTATGTTTTGAACCGTTCCTGTGACACTAGTTATATACTCTAATGCTTCACTTCAGGTTTTCTGTATCCCTTAGACCTTCTTATTGACGATGAAACACAGAAATTGCATCGGAATTAAATACAAAAGGCACAAAGCCGACTTTAGTACAAGAAGACTGACTCTTCTTACTGACTATGTTTTGATTCATTCCTGTGACACTAGTTATTGATTCCGATGCTTCACTCCAGGTTTTCTGTATCCCTTGGACCATCTTATTGACGATGAAACACAGAAATTTCATCGGAATTAAATACAAAAGGCACAATGCCGACTTAAGTACAAGAAGACTGACTCTTCGTACTGACTATGTTTGAACCATTTCTGTGACAACTTATAGATTCCGATGCTTCACTCCCGGTTTACTGTATCCCTTGGACCTTCTTATTGACGATGAAACACAGAAATTGCATCGGAATTAAATAAAAAAGCACAATGCCGACTTAAGTACAAGAAGACTGACTCTTCTTACTGTCTATGTTTTGAACCATTCCTGTGACACTAGTTATAGATTCCGATGCTTGACTTCAGATTTACTGTATACCTCTGACCTTCTTATTATCGATGAAACACAAAAATTGAATCGGAATTAAATACTAAAGGCACAATGCCGAATTAAGTACAAGAAGACTGACTCTTCTTACTGTCGATGATTAGAACCATTCCTGTGACAGTAGTTATAGATTCCGATTCTTCACTCCATGTTTACTATATCCCTTGGACCTTCTTATTGACGATGAAACACAGAAATAGCATCGGAATTAAATAAAAAAGGCACAATGCCGACTTAAGTACAAGAAGACTGACCCTACTTACTGTCTATGTTTGAACCATTCCTGTGACACTAGTTATAGATTCCGATGCTTCACTCCAGGTTTACTATATCCCTTGGACCTTCTTATTGTCGATTAAACACAGAAATTGAATAGGAATTAAATAGAAAAGGCACAGTGCCGACTTAAGTACAAGAAGACTGTCTCTTCCTACTGTCTATGTTTTGAACCATGCCTGTGACACTGGTTATAGATTCCGATGCTTCACCTCAGGTTTACTGTATCCCTCTGACCTTCTTATTGACGATGAAACACAGAAATTGCGTCGGAATTAAATACCAAAGGCACAATACCGTCTTAAGTACAAGAAGACTGACTCTTCCCACTGTCTATGCTTTGAGCCATTCCTGTGACACTAGTTATAGATTCCGGTGCTTCACTTCAGGTTTACTGTATCCCTTGGACCTTCTTATTGAAGATGAAACACAGAAATTGCATCGGAATTAAATACAAAAGGCACAATGCCGACTTAAGTACAAGAATACTGACACATCTTACTGTCGATGTTTTAAACCATCCCAGTGTCACTAGTTATAGATTCCGGTGCTTCACTCCAGGTTTACTGTATCCCTTGGACCTTCTTATTCACGATGAAACACAGAAATTGCATCGGAATTAAATACAAAAGACACAATGCCGACTTAAGTACAAGAAGACTGATTCTTCTTACTGACTGTACTTTGAACCATTCCTGTGACACTAGTTATAGATTCCGATGCTTCACCTCACGTTTACTGTATCCCTCTGACATTGTTATTGACGATGAAACACAGAAATTTCTTTCGGAATTAAATACAAAAGGCACAATGCCGGATTAAGTACAAGAGGACTGACTCTTCTTACTGTCTATGTTTTGACCCATTCATGTGACACTAGTTATAGATTCCGATGCTTCACTCCAGGTTTACTATATCCCTTGGACCTTCTTATTGACGATGATACACAGAAATTGCACCGGAGTTAAATAGAAAAGGCACAATGCCGACTTAAGTACAAGGAGACTGACTCTTCTTACTTACTATGAGTTGAACCATTCCTGTGACACTAGTTATAGATTCCGATGCTTCACTTCAGGTTTACTGTATCCCTTGGAGCTTCTTATTGACGATGAAACACAGAAATTGCATCGGAATTAAATACAAAAGGCACAATACCGACTTAAAAACAAGAAGACTGTCGCTTCTTACTGACTATGTTTTGAACCATTCGAGTGAGACTAGTTATAGATTCCGATGCTAGACTTCAGGTTTACTGTATCCCTCTGACCTTCTTATTGACGACGAAACACAGAAATTGCATCTGAATTAAATACCAAAGGCACAATGCCGAATTAAGTACAAGAATGCTGACTCTTCCTACTGTCGATATTTTGAACCATCCCTGTGACACTAGTTATAGATTCCGATGCTTCACTTCAGGTTTACTATATCCCTTGGACCCTCTTATTGACGATGATACACAGAAATTGCATGGGAATTAAATACAAAAGGCACAATGCCGACTTAAGTACAAGAAGACTGTTTCTTCTTACTGACTATGTTCTGAACAATTCCGGGTACACTAGCTATAGATTCCGATGCTAGACTTCAGATTTACTGTATCCTTGTGACCTTCTTATTGACGATGAAAAACAGAAATTGCATCGGAATTAAGTACTAAGGGCACAATGCCGAATTAATTGCAAGAAGACTGACTCTTCTTACTGTCTATGTTTTGAACGAACCCTGTGTCACTAGTTATAGATTCCGATGCTTCACTCCAGGTTTATTGTATGCCTGGGACCTTCTAATTTACGATGAAACACAGAACTTGCATCGGAATTAAATACAAAAGGCACAATGCCGACTTAAGTACAAGAAGACTGACTCTTGTTACTGACTATGTTTTGAACCATTCCTGTGACACTAGTTACAGATTCCGATGCTTGACTTCAGTTTTACTGTATACCTCTGACCTTCTTATTATCGATGAAACACAGATATTGAATCGGAATTAAATACTAAAGGCACAATGCCGAATTAAGTCCAAGAAGACTGACTCTTCTTACTGTCGATGATTAGAACCATTCCTGTGACAGTAGTTATAGATTCCGATTCTTCACTCCATGTTTACTGCATCCCTTGGACCTTCTTATTGACGATGAAACACAGAAATAGCATCGGAATTAAATAAAAAAGGCACAATGCCGACTTAAGTACAAGAAGACTGACCCTACTTACTGTCTATGTTTGAACCATTCCTGTGACACTAGTTATAGATTCCGATTCTTCACTCCATGTTCACTGCATCCCTTGGACCTTCTTATTGAAGATGAAGCACAGAAATTGCATCGGAATTAAATACAAAAGGCACAATGCCGACTTAAGTACAAGATTACTGACACATCTTACTGTCGATTATTTAAACCATCCCAGTGTCACTAGTTATAGATTCCGATGCTTCGCTCCAGGTTTACTGTATCCCTTGGACGTTCTTATTCACGATGAAACACAGAAATTGCATCGGAATTAAATAAAAAAGGCACAACGCCCACTTAAGTACATGAAGACTGATTCTTCTTACTGACTATATTTTAAACCATTCATGTGACACTAGTTATTGATTCCGATGCTTCACCTCAGGTTTACTGTATCCCTCTGACATTCTTATTGACGATGAAACACAGAAATTTCAACGGAATTAAATACAAAAGGCACAATGCGGGTTTAAGTAGAAGAGGACTGACTCTTCTTACTGTCTATGTTTTGAACCATTCATGTGACACTAGTTATAGATTCCGATGCTTCACTCCAGGTTTACTATATCCCTTGGACCTTCTTATTGACGATGATACACAGAAATTGCACCGGAGTTAAATAGAAAATGCACAATGCCGACTTAAGTACAAGGAGACTGACTCTTCTTACTTACTATGAGTTGAACCATTCCTGTGACACTAGTTATAGATTCCGATGCTTCACTTCAGGTTTACTGTATCCCTCTGACCTTCTTATTGACGATGAAAAACAGAAATTGCATCGGAATTAAGTACTAAGCGCACAATGCCGGATTAATTACAAGAAGACTTACTCTTCTTACTGTCGATGTTTTGAACCATCCCTGTGTCACTAGTTATAGATTCCGATGCTTCACTCCAGGTTTACTATATCCCTTGGACCTTCTTATTGACGATGATACACAGAAATTGCATGGGAATTAAATACAAAAGGCACAATGCCGACTTAAGTACAAGAAGACTGTCTCTTCTTACTGACTATGTTCTGAACAATTCCTGGTACACTAGTTATAGATTCCGATGCTAGACTTCAGATTTACTGTATCCCTCAGACCTTCTTATTGACGATGAAAAACAGAAATTGCATCGGAATTAAGTACTAAGCGCACAATGCCGAATTAATTACAAGAAGACTTACTCTTCTTACTGTCGATGTTTTGAACCATCCCTGTGTCACTAGTTATAGATTCCGATGCTTTACTCCATGTCTACTGTATCCCTTGGACCTTCTTATTGACGATGATACACAGAAATTGCACCGGAGTTAAATAGAAAATGCACAATGCCGACTTAAGTACAAGGAGACTGACTCTTCTTACTTACTATGAGTTGAACCATTCCTGTGACACTAGTTATAGATTCCGATGCTTCACTTCAGGTTTACTGTATCCCTCTGACCTTCTTATTGACGATGAAAAACAGAAATTGCATCGGAATTAAGTACTAAGCGCACAATGCCGGATTAATTACAAGAAGACTTACTCTTCTTACTGTCGATGTTTTGAACCATCCCTGTGTCACTAGTTATAGATTCCGATGCTTCACTCCAGGTTTACTATATCCCTTGGACCTTCTTATTGACGATGATACACAGAAATTGCATGGGAATTAAATACAAAAGGCACAATGCCGACTTAAGTACAAGAAGACTGTCTCTTCTTACTGACTATGTTCTGAACAATTCCTGGTACACTAGTTATACATTCTGATGCTTCACTTCAGGTTTACTGCATCCCTCTACTCTTCTTATTGACGATGAAACACAGAAATTGCATCGGAATTAAATACAAAAGGCACAATGCCAACTTCAGTGCAAGAAGACTATCTCTTCCTACTGTCTATGTTTTGAACAATTCCTGTGACACTAGTTACAGATTCCGATGCTTCACTTCAGGTTTACTGTATCCCTCTGACCTTCTTATCGACGATGAAACACAGAAATTGCATCGGAATTAAATACAAAAGGCACAATGCCGACTTAAGTACAAGAAGACTGACTCTTCTCACTGTCTATGCTTTGCACCATTGCTGTTACACTAGTTATATTTTCCGATGCTTCACTTCAGGTTTACTGTATCCCTTGGTCCTACTTATTGACGATAAAACACAGAAATTGCATCGGAATTAAATACAAAAGAGACATGCCGACTTATGTACAAGAAGACTGACTCCTCTTACTGACTATGTTTTGAACCATTCCTGTGACACTAGTTATATACTCTAATGCTTCACTTCAGGTTTACTGCCTGCCTTGGACCTTCTTATTGAAGATGAAACACAGAAATTGCATCGGAATTAAATACAAAATGCACAATGCCGACTTAAGTACAAGAATACTGACTCTTCTTACTGTCTATAATTTGAACCATCCCTGTTACACTAGTTATAGATTCCGATGCTTCACTCCACGTTTACTGTATCCCTTGGACCTTCTTATTGACGATGAAACACAGATATTGCATCGGAATTAAATACAAAAGGCACAATGCCGACTTTAGTACAAGAAGACTGACTCCGCTTACTGACTGTGTTTTGATTCATTCCTGTGACACTAGTTATTGATTCCGATGCTTCACTCCAGGTTTACTGTATCCCTTGGACCTTCTTATTGACGATGAAACACAGAAATTGCATCGGAATTAAATAAAATAGGCACAATGCCGACTTAAGTACAAGAATACTGACTCTTCTTATTGTCTTTGTTTTGAACCATTCCTGTGACACTAGTTATAGATTCCGATGATTCACTCCAGGTTTACTATATCCCTTGGACCTTCTTGTTGACGATGATACACAGAAATTGCATCGGAGTTAAATAGAAAAGGCACAAAGCCGACCTAAGTACAAGAAGACTGACTCTTCTTACTGCCTATGTTTTGAACCATTCCTGTGACACTAATTATTGATTCCGATGCTTCACTTCAGGTTTACTGTATCCCTTGGACCTTCGTATTGACGATGAAACACAGAAATTGCATCGGAATTAAATACAAAAGGCACAATGCCGACTTAAGTACAAGAAGACTGACTCTTCTTACTGACTACGTTTTGAACCATTCCTGTGACACTAGTTATAGATTCCGATGCTAGACTTCAGATTTACTGTATCCCTCTGACCTTCTTATTGACGATGAAACACAGAAATTGCATCGGAATTAAATACTATGGGCACAATGCCGAATTAAGTACAAGAAGACTGACTCTTCTTACTGTCGATGCTTTGAACCATCCCTGTGTCACTAGTTATGGATTCCGATGCTTCACTCCAGGTTTACTGTATCCCTTGGACCCTCTAATCGACGATGAAACACAGAAATTGCATCGGAATTAAATACAAAAGGCACAATGCCGACTTAAGTACAAGAAGACTGATTCTTCTTACTGACTATGTTTTGAACCTTTCCTGTGACACTAGTTATAGATTCCGATGCTTCACTTCTGGTTTACTGTAACCCTCTGACCTTCGTATTGACGATGAAACACAGAAATTGCATCGGAATTAAATTCAAAAGGCACAATGCCGACTTCAGTACAAGAAGACTGTCTCTTCCTACTGTCTATGTTTTGAACCATTCCTGTGACACTAGTTATAGATTACGATGCTTCACTTCAGGTTTTCTGTATCCCTCTGACCTTCTTATTGACGATGAAACACAGAAATTGCTTTGGAATTAAATACAAAAGGCACAATGCCGACTTAAGTCCAAGAAGACTGACTCTTCCCACTGTCTATGCTTTGAACCATTCCTGTTACACTAGTTATATTTTCCGATGCTTCTCTTCAGGTTTACTGTATCCCTTGGACCTACTTATTGACGATGAAACACAGAAATTGCATCGGAATTAAATGGAAAAGGCACAATGACGACTTATGTACAAGAAGACTGGCTCTTCTTACTGACTATGATTGGAACCATTCCTGTGACACTAGTTATATACTCTGATGCTTCACTTCAGGTTTACTGTATCCCTTGGACCTTCTTCTTTAAGATAAAACACAGAAATTGCATCGGAATCAAATACAAAAGGCACAATGCCGACTTAAGTACTTGAATACTGACTCTTCTTACTGTCTATGATTTGAACCATCCATGTGACACTAGTTATAGATTCCGATGCTTCACTTCACGTTTACTGTATCCCTTGGACCTTCTTATTGACGATGAAACACAGAAATTGCATCGGAATTAAATAAAAAAGGCACAATGCCGACTTAAGTACAAGAAGACTGATTCTTCTTTCTGTCTATGTTATGAACCATTCCTGTGACACTAGTTATAGATTCCGATGCTTCACTCCAGGTTTATTACATCCCTTGGACATTCTTATTGACGATGATACACAGAAATTGCATCAGAGTTAAATAGAAAAGGCACAATGCCGACCTAAGTACAAGAAAACTGACTCTTCTTAATGACTATGTTTTGAACCATTCCTGTGACACTAGTTATAGATTCCGATGCTTCACTTCGGGTTTACTGTATCCCTCGGACCTTCTTATTGACGATGAAACACAGAAATTGCATCGGAATTAAATACAAAAGCCACAATGCCGACTTGAATACAAGAATACTGACTCTTCCCACTCTCTATGCTTTGAAGCATTCCTGTTACACTAGTTATATTTTCCGATGCTTCACTTCAGGTTTACTGTATCCCTTGGACCTTCCTATTGAAGATGAAACACAGAAATTGCATCGGAATTAAATAAAAAAGGCACAATGCCGACTTAAGTACAAGAATACTGACTCTTCTTACTGTCTTTGTTTTGAACCATTCCTGTGACACTAGTTATAGATTCCGATGCTTCACTCCAGGTTTACTATATCCCTTGGACCTTCTTGTTGACGATGATACACAGAAATTGCATCGGAGTTAAATAGAAAAGGCTCAAAGCCGACCTAAGTACAAGAAGACTGACTCTTCTTACTGCCTATGTTTTGAACCATTCCTGTGACACTAATTATTGATTCCGATGCTTCACTTCAGGTTTACTGTATCCCTTGGACCTTCGTATTGACGATGAAACACAGAAATTGCATCGGAATTAAATACAAAAGGCACAATGCCGACTTAAGTACAAGAAGACTGACTCTTCTTACTGACTACGTTTTGAACCATTCCTGTGACACTAGTTATAGATTCCGATGCTAGACTTCAGATTTACTGTATCCCTCTGACCTTCTTATTGACGATGAAACACAGAAATTGCATCGGAATTAAATACTATGGGCACAATGCCGAATTAAGTACAAGAAGACTGACTCTTCTTACTGTCGATGTTTTGAACCATCCCTGTGTCACTAGTTATGGATTCCGATGCTTCACTTCAGGTTTACTGTATCCCTTGGACCCTCTAATTGACGATGAAACACAGAAATTGCATCGGAATTAAATACAAAAGGCACAATGCCGACTTAAGTACAAGAAGACTGATTCTTCTTACTGACTATGTTTTGAACCTTTCCTGTGACACTAGTTATAGATTCCGATGCTTCACTTCTGGTTTACTGTAACCCTCTGACCTTCGTATTGACGATGAAACACAGAAATTGCATCGGAATTAAATTCAAAAGGCACAATGCCGACTTCAGTACAAGAAGACTGCCTCTCCTACTGTCTATGTTTTGAACCATTCCTGTGACACTAGTTATAGATTACGATGCTTCACTTCAGGTTTTCTGTATCCCTCTGACCTTCTTATTGACGATGAAACACAGAAATTGCTTTGGAATTAAATACAAAAGGCACAATGCCGACTTAAGTCCAAGAAGACTGACTCTTCCCACTGTCTATGCTTTGAACCATTCCTGTTACACTAGTTATATTTTCCGATGCTTCTCTTCAGGTTTACTGTATCCCTTGGACCTACTTATTGACGATGAAACACAGAAATTGCATCGGAATTAAATGGAAAAGGCACAATGACGACTTATGTACAAGAAGACTGACTCTTCTTACTGACTATGATTGGAACCATTCCTGTGACACTAGTTATATACTCTGATGCTTCACTTCAGGTTCAGTGTATCCCTTGGACCTTCTTCTTTAAGATGAAACACAGAAATTGCATCGGAATCAAATACAAAAGGGACAATGCCGACTTAAGTACTTGAATACTGACTCTTCTTACTGTCTATGATTTGAACCATCCATGTGACACTAGTTATAGATTCCGATGCTTCACTTCACGTTTACTGTATCCCTTGGAACTTCATATTGACGATGAAACACAGAAATTGCATCGGAATTAAATAAAAAAGGCACAATGCCGACTTAAGTACAAGAAGACTGATTCTACTTTCTGTCTATGTTATGAACCATTCCTGTGACACTAGTTATAGATTACGATGCTTCACTCCAGGTTTATTACATCCCTTGGACATTCTTATTGACGATGATACACAGAAATTGCATCGGAGTTAAATAGAAAAGGCACAATGCCGACCTAAGTACAAGAAAACTGACTCTTCTTAATGACTATGTTTTGAACCATTCCTGTGACACTAGTTATAGATTCCGATGCTTCACTTCAGGTTTACTGTATCCCTCGGACCTTCTTATTGACGATGAAACACAGAAATTGCATCGGAATTAAAAACAAAAGGCACAATGCCGACTTCAGTACAAGAAGACTGATTCTTCTTACTGACTATGTTTTGAAACTTTCCTGTGACACTAGTTATAGATTCCGATGCTTCACTTCGGGTTTACTGTAACCCTCTGACCTTCTTATTGACGATGAAACACAGAAATTGCATCGGAATTAAATTCAAAAGGCACAATGCCGACTTCAGTACAAGAAGACTGTCTCTTCCTACTGTCTATGTTTTGAACCATTCCTGTGACACTAGTTATAGATTCCGATGCTTCACTTCAGGTTTACTGTATCTCTCTGACCTTCTTATTGACAGTGAAACACAGAAATTGCATTGGAATTAAATTCAAAATGCACAATGCCGACTTCAGTACAAGAAGCCTGTCTCTTCCTACTGTCTATGCTTTGAACCATCCCTGTGACACAAGTTATAGATTCCGATGCGTCACTTCAGGTTTACTGTATCTCTCTGACCTTCTTATTGACGATGAAACACAGAAATTGCATCGTAATTAAATACAAAAGGCACAATGCCGACTTGAATACAAGAATACTGACTCTTCCCACTGTCTATGCTTTGAACCATTCCTGTTACACTAGTTATATTTTCCGATGCTTCACTTCAGGTTTACTGTATCCCTTGGACCTTGCTATTGAAGATGAAACACTGAAATTGCATCGGAAATAAATACAAAAGGCACAATGCCGACTTAAGTACAAGAATACTGATTCTTCTTACTGTCTATGATTTGAACCATCACTGTGACACTAGTTATAGATTCCGATGCTTCACTCCAATTTTACTGTATCCCTTGGACCTTCTTACTGACGATGAAACACAGAAATTGCATCGGAATTAAATACAAAAGGCACAATGCCGACTTCAGTACAAGAAGACTGACTCTTCTTACTGACTATGTTTTATTCATTCCTGTGACACTAGTTATTGATTCCGATGCTTCACTCCAGATTTACTGTATCCCTCTGACCTTCTTATTGACGATGATACAAAGAAATTGCAACGGAATTAAATTGAAAAAGCACAATGACGACTTATGTACAAGAAGACTGACTCTTCTTACTGACTATGTTTTGAACCATTCCTGTGACACTTGTTATATACTCTAATGCTTCACTTCAGGTTCAGTGTATCCCTTGGACCTTCTTCTTTAAGATGAAACACAGAAATTGCATCGGAATCAAATACAAAAGGGACAATGCCGACTTAAGTACTTGAATACTGACTCTTCTTACTGTCTATGATTTGAACCATCCATGTGACACTAGTTATAGATTCCGATGCTTCACTTCACGTTTACTGTATCCCTTGGACCTTCATATTGACGATGAAACACAGAAATTGCATCGGAATTAAATAAAAAAGGCACAATGCCGACTTAAGTACAAGAAGACTGATTCTACTTTCTGTCTATGTTATGAACCATTCCTGTGACACTAGTTATAGATTACGATGCTTCACTCCAGGTTTATTACATCCCTTGGACATTCTTATTGACGATGATACACAGAAATTGCATCGGAGTTAAATAGAAAAGGCACAATGCCGACCTAAGTACAAGAAAACTGACTCTTCTTAATGACTATGTTTTGAACCATTCCTGTGACACTAGTTATAGATTCCGATGCTTCACTTCAGGTTTACTGTATCCCTCGGACCTTCTTATTGACGATGAAACACAGAAATTGCATCGGAATTAAAAACAAAAGGCACAATGCCGACTTCAGTACAAGAAGACTGATTCTTCTTACTGACTATGTTTTGAAACTTTCCTGTGACACTAGTTATAGATTCCGATGCTTCACTTCGGGTTTACTGTAACCCTCTGACCTTCTTATTGACGATGAAACACAGAAATTGCATCGGAATTAAATTCAAAAGGCACAATGCCGACTTCAGTACAAGAAGACTGTCTCTTCCTACTGTCTATGTTTTGAACCATTCCTGTGACACTAGTTATAGATTCCGATGCTTCACTTCAGGTTTACTGTATCTCTCTGACCTTCTTATTGACAGTGAAACACAGAAATTGCATTGGAATTAAATTCAAAATGCACAATGCCGACTTCAGTACAAGAAGCCTGTCTCTTCCTACTGTCTATGCTATGAACCATCCCTGTGACACAAGTTATAGATTCCGATGCGTCACTTCAGGTTTACTGTATCCCTCTGACCTTCTTATTGACGATGAAACACAGAAATTGCATCGTAATTAAATACAAAAGGCACAATGCCGACTTGAATACAAGAATACTGACTCTTCCCACTGTCTATGCTTTGAACCATTCCTGTTACACTAGTTATATTTTCCGATGCTTCACTTCAGGTTTACTGTATCCCTTGGACCTTGCTATTGAAGATGAAACACTGAAATTGCATCGGAAATAAATACAAAAGGCACAATGCCGACTTAAGTACAAGAATACTGATTCTTCTTACTGTCTATGATTTGAACCATCACTGTGACACTAGTTATAGATTCCGATGCTTCACTCCAATTTTACTGTATCCCTTGGACCTTCTTACTGACGATGAAACACAGAAATTGCATCGGAATTAAATACAAAAGGCACAATGCCGACTTAAGTCCAAGAAGACTGACTCTTCCCACTGTCTATGCTTTGAACCATTCCTGTTACACTAGTTATATTTTCCGATGCTTCACTTCAGGTTTACTGTATCCCTTGGACCTACTTATTGACGATGAAACACAGAAATTGCATCGGAATTAAATTGAAAAGGCACAATGACGACTTATGTACAAGAAGACTGACTCTTCTTACTGACTATGTTTTGAACCATTCCTGTGACACTTGTTATATACTCTAATGCTTCACTTCAGGTTTACTGTATCCCTTGGACCTTCTTATTTAAGATGAAACACAGTAATTGTATCGGAATCAAATACAAAAGGCACAATGCCGACTTAAGTACAAGAATACTGACTCTTCTTACTGTCTATGATTTGAACTATCCCTGTGACACTAGTTATAGATTCCGATGCTTCACTCCACGTTTACTGTATCCCTTGGACCTTCTTATTGACGATGAAACACAGAAATTGCATCGGAATTAAATAAAATAGGCACAATGCCGACTTAAGTACAAGAAGACTGACTCTTCTTTTGGTCTATGTTTTGAACCATTCCTGTGACACTAGTTATAGATTCCGATGCTTCACTCCAGGTTTACTACATCCCTTGGACATTCCTATTGACGATGATACACAGAAATTGAATCGGAGTTAAATAGAAAAGGCACAAAGCCGACTTAAGTACAAGAAAACTGACTCTTCTTAATGACTATGTTTTGAACCATTCCTGTGACACTAGTTATAGATTCCGATGCTTCACTTCAGGTTTACTGTATCCCTTGGACCTTCGTATTGTCGATGAAACACAGAAATTGCATCGGAATTAGTTACTAAGGCCACAATGCCGAATTAAGTACAAGAAGACTGACTCTTCTTACTGTCGATGTTTTGAACCATCCCTGTGTCACTAGTTATAGATTCCGATGCTTCACTCCAGGTTTACTGTATCCCTTGGACCATCTTATTGACGATGAAACACAGAAATTGCATCGGAAATAAATACAAAAGGCACAATGCCGACTTAAGTACAAGAAGACTGATTCTTCTTACTGACTATGTTTTGAACCTTTCCTGTGACACTAGTTATAGATTCCGATGCTTCACTTCGGGTTTACTGTAACCCTCTGGCCCTCTTATTGACGATGAAACACAGAAATTGCATCCTAATTAAATTCAAAAGGCACAATGCCGACTTCAGTACAAGAAGACTGTCTCTTCCTGCTGTCTATGTTTTGAACCATTCCTGTGACACTAGTTATGGATTCCGATGCTTCACTTCAGGTTTACTGTATCCCTCTGCCCTTCTTATTGACGGTGAAACACAGAAATTGCATCGGAAATAAATACAAAAGGCACAATGCCGACTTTAGTACAAGAAGACTGACTCTTCTTACTGAATATGTTTCGATTCATTCCTGTGAAACTAGTTATTGATTCCGATGCTTCACTCCAGGTTTACTGTATCCCTTGCACCTTCTTATTGACGATGAAACACAGAAATTGCATCGGAATTAAATACAAAAGTCACAATGCCGACTTAAGTACAAGAAGACTGACTCTTCTTACAGACTATGTTTTGAACCATTTGTGTGACACTAGTTATAGATACCGATGCATCACTCCCGGTTTAATGTATCCCTTGGACCTTCTTATAGACGATGAAACACAGAAATTTCATCGGAATCAAATAAAAAAGGCACAATGCCGACTTAAGTACAACAAGACTGACTCTTCTTACTGTCTATGTTTTGAACCATTCCTGTGACACTAGTTATAGATTCCGATGCTTTACTTCAGGTTTACTGTATCTCTCTGACCTTCTTATTGACGGTGAAACACAGAAATTGCATCGGAATCAAATTCAAAATGCACAATGCCGACTTCAGTACAAGAAGCCTGTCTCTTCCTACTGTCTATGCTTTGAACCATTCCTGTGACACAAGTTATAGATTCCGATGCGTCACTTCAGGTTTACTGTATCCCTCTGACCTTCTTATTGACGATGAAACACAGAAATTGCATCGTAATTAAATACAAAAAGCACAATGCCGACTTGAGTACAAGAAGACTGACTCTTCCCACTGTCTATGTTTGAACCGTTCCTATTACACTAGTTATATTTTCCGATGCTTCACATCAGGTTTACTGTATCCCTTGGACCTTCCTATTGAAGATGAAACACAGAAATTGCATCGGAATTAGATACAAAAGGCACAATGCCGACTTAAGTACAAGAATACTGACTCTTCTTACTGTCTATGATTTGAACCATCACTGTGACACTAGTTATAGATTCCGATGCTTCACTCCAATTTTACTGTATCCCTTGGACCTTCTTATTGACGATGAAACACAGAAATTGCATCGGAATTAAATACAAAAGGCACAATGCCGACTTTAGTACAAGAAGACTGACTCTTCTTCCTGACTATGTTTTATTCATTCCTGTGACACTAGTTATTGATTCCGATGCTTCACTCCAGATTTACTGTATCCCTTGGACCTTCTTATTTACGATGAAACACAGAAATTGCATCGGAATTAAATACAAAAGGCACAATGCCGACTTAAGTACAAGAAGACTGACTCTTCTTACAGACTATGTTTTGAACAATTTCTGTGACACTAGTTATAGATTCCGATGCTTCACTCCCGGTTTACTGTATCCCTTGGACCTTCTTATTGACGATGAAACACAGAAATTGCATCGGAATTAAATACAAAAGGCACAATGGCGACTTAAGTACAAGAATACTGACTCTTCTTACTGCCTATGTTTTGAACCATCCCTGTGTCACTAGTTATAGATTCCGAAGCTTCACTCCAGGTTTACTGTATCCCTTGGACCTTCTTATTGACGATGAAACACCGAACTTGCATCGGAATTAAATACAAAAGGCACAATGCCGACTTAAGTACAAGAAGACTGACTCTTCTTACTGACTATGTTTTGAACCATTCCTGTGACACTAGTTATAGATTCCGATGCTTGACTTCAGATTTACTGTATACCTCTGACCTTCTTATTATCGATGAAACACTGAAATTGAATGGGAATTAAATACTAAAGGCACAATGCCGACATAAGTACAAGAAGAGTGACCCTACTTACTGTCTATGTTTGAACCATTCCTGTGACACTAGTTATAGATTCCGATGCTTCACTCCAGGTTTACTATATCCCTTGGACCTTCTTATTGTCGATTAGACACAGAAATTGAATAGGAATTAAATAGAAATGGCACAGTGCCGACTTATGTACAAGAAGACTGTCTCTTCCTACTGTCTATGTTTTGAACCATTCCTGTGACACTAGTTATAAATTCCGATGCTTCACTTCAGGTTTACTGTATCCCTCTGACCTTCTTATTGACGATGAAACACAGAAATTGCATCGGAATTAAATACAAAAGGCACAATACCGTCTTAAGTACAAGAAGACTGACTCTTCCCACTGTCTATGCTTTGAGCCATTCCTGTGACACTAGTTATAGATTCCGGTGCTTCACTTCAGGTTTACAGTATCCCTTGGACCTTCGTATTGAAGATGAAACACAGAAATTGCATCGGAATTAAATACAAAAGGCACAATGCCGACTTAAGTACAAGAAGACTGATTCTTCTTACTGACTATATTTTGAACCATTCCTGTGACACTAGTTATAGATTCCGATGCTTCACCTCAGGTTTATTGTATCCCTCTGACATTCTTATTAACGATGAAACACAGAAATTTCATCGGAATTAAATACAAAAGGCACAATGCCGGATTAAGTACAAGAGGACTGTCTCTTCTTACTGTCTATGTTTTGAACCATTCATGTGACACTAGTTATAGATTCCGATGCTTCACTCCAGGTTTACTATATCCCTTACACCTTCTTATTGACGATGAAACACAGAAATTGAATCGGAGTTAAATAGAAAAGGCACAATGCCGACTTAAGTACAAGAAGACTGACTCTCCCAACTGTCTATGTTTTGAACCATTCCTGTGACACTAGTTATAGATTCCGATGCTTCACTTCAGGTTTACTGCATCCCTCTGACCTTCTTATTGACGATGAAACACAGAAATCGCATCGAAATTAAATACAAAATGCACAATGCCGACTTAAGTACAAGAAGACTGACTCTTCTCACTGACTATGATTTGAACCATTCCTGTGACACTAGTTATAGATTCAGATGCTTCACTTCAGATTTACTGTGTCCCTCTTACCTTATTATTGACGATGAAACACAGAAATTGCATCGGAATTAAATACTAAGGGCACAATGCCGAATTAAGTACAAGAAGACTGGCTCTTCATACTGTCGATGTTTTGAACCATTCCTGTGACACTAGATATGGATTCCGATGCTTCCCTCCTGGTTTACTGTATCCCTTGGACCTTCTTTTTGACGATGAAACACAGAAATTGCATCGGAATTAAATACAAAGGGCACAATGCCGACTTTAGTACAAGAAGACTGACTCTTCTTCCTGACTATGTTTTATTCATTCCTGTGACACTAGTTATTGATTCCGATGCTTCAGTCCAGATTTAATGTATCCCTTGGACCTTCTAATTTACGATGAAACACAGAAATTGCATCGGAATTAAATACAAAAGGCACAATGCCGACATAAGTACAAGAAGACTGACTCTTCTTACAGACTATGTTTTGAACAATTTCTGTGACACTAGTTATAGATTCCGATGCTTCACTCCCGGTTTACTGTATCCCTTGGACCTTCTTATTGACGATGAAACACAGAAATTGCATCGGAATTAAATACAAAATGCACAATACCGTCTTATGTACAAGAAGACTGACTCTTCCCACTGTCTATGCTTTGAGCCAGTCCTATGACACTAGTTATAGATTCCGGTGCTTCACTTCAGGTTTACAGTATCCCTTGGACCTTCTTATTGAAGATGAAACACAGAAATTGCATCGGAATTAAATACAAAAGGCACAATGCCGACTTAAGTACAAGAACACTGACACATCTTACTGTCGATGTTTTAAACCATCCCAGTGTCACTAGTTATAGAATCCGATGCTTCACTCCAGGTTTACTGTATCCCCTGGACCTTCTTATTCACGATGAAACACAGATATTGCATCGGAATGAAATACAAAAGGCACAAAGCCGACTTAAGTACAAGAAGACTGATTCTTCTTACTGACTATATTTTGTACCATTCCTGTGACACTAGTTATAGATTCCGATGCTTCACCCCAGGTTTACTGTATCCCTCTGACATTCTTATTGACGATGAAACACAGAAATTTCATCGGAATTAAATACAAAAGGCACAGTGCCGGATTAAGTACAAGAGGACTGACTCTTCTAACTGTCTATGTTTTGAACCATTCATGTGACACTAGTTATAGATTCCGATGCTTCACTCCAGGTTTACTATATCCCTTACACCTTCTTATTGACGATGAAACACAGAATTTGAATCGGAGTTAAATAGAAAAGGCACAATGCCGACTTAAGTACAAGAAGACTGACTCTTCCAACTGTCTATGTTTTGAACCATTCCTGTGACACTAGTTATAGATTCCGATGCTTCACTTCAGGTTTACTGCATCCCTCTGACCTTCTTATTGACGATGAAACACAGAAATCGCATCGGAATTAAATACAAAAGGCACAATGCCGACTTAAGTACAAGAATACTGATTCTTCTTACTGTCTATGATTTGCACCATCACTGTGACACTAGTTATAGATTCCGATGCTTCACTCCAATTTTACTGTATCCCTTGGACCTTCTTATTGACGATGAAACACAGAAATTGCATCGGAGTTAAATAGAAAAGGCACAAAGCCGACCTAAGTACAAGAAGACTGACTCTTCTTACTGCCTATGTTTTGAACCATTCCTGTGACACTAATTATTGATTCCGATGCTTCACTTCAGGTTTACTGTATCCCTTGCACCTTCGTATTGACGATGAAACACAGAAATTGCATCGGAATTAAATACAAAAGGCACAATGCCGACTTAAGTACTTGAATACTGACTCTTCTTACTGTCTATGATTTGAACCATCCATGTGACACTAGTTATAGATTCCGATGCTTCACTTCACGTTTACTGTATCCCTTGGACGTTCTTATTGACGATGAAACACAGAAATTGCATCGGAATTAAATAAAAAAGGCACAATGCCGACTTAAGTACAAGAAGACTGATTCTTCTTTCTGTCTATGTTATGAACCATTCCTGTGACACTAGTTATAGATTCCGATGCTTCACTCCAGGTTTATTATATCCCTTGGACATTCTTATTGACGATGATACACAGAAATTGCATCGGAGTTAAATAGAAAAGGCACAATGCCGACCTAAGTACAAGAAAACTGACTCTTCTTAATGACTATGTTTTGAACCATTCCTGTGACACTAGTTATAGATTCCGATGCTTCACGTCAGGTTTACTGTATCCCTCGGACCTTCTTATTGACGATGAAACACAGAAATTGCATCGGAATTAAAAACAAAAGGCACAATGCCGACTTCAGTACAAGAAGACTGATTCTTCTTACTGACTATGTTTTGAAACTTTCCTGTGACACTAGTTATAGATTCCGATGCTTCACTTCGGGTTTACTGTAACCCTCTGACCTTCTTATTGACGATGAAACACAGAAATTGCATCGGAATTAAATTCAAAAGGCACAATGCCGACTTCAGTACAAGAAGACTGTCTCTTCCTACTGTCTATGTTTTGAACCATTCCTGTGACCCTAGTTATAGATTCCGATGCTTCACTTCAGGTTTACTGTATCCCTCTGCCCTTCTTATTGACGATGAAACACAGAAATTGCATCGGAAATAAATACAAAAGGCACAATGCCGACTTTAGTACAAGAAGACTGACTCTTCTAACTGAATATGTTTTGATTCATTCCTGTGAAACTAGTTATTGATTCCGATGCTTCACTCCAGTTTTACTGTATCCCTTGGTCCTTCTTATTGACGATGAAACACAGAAATTGCATCGGAATTAAATACAAAAGTCGCAATGCCGACTTAAGTACAAGAAGACTGACTCTTCTTATTGACTATGTTTTGAACCATTTGTGTGACACTAGTTATAGATACCGATGCATCACTCCCAGTTTACTGTATCCCTTGGACCTTCTTATAGACGATGAAACACAGAAATTGCATCGGAATCAAATAAAAAAGGCACAATGCCGACCTAAGTACAACAAGACTGACTCTTCTTACTGTCTATGTTTTGAACCATTCCTGTGACACTAGTTATAGATTCCGATGCTTCACTTCAGGTTTACTGTATCTCTCTGACCTTCTTATTGACAGTGAAACACAGAAATTGCATTGGAATTAAATTCAAAATGCACAATGCCGACTTCAGTACAAGAAGCCTGTCTCTTCCTACTGTCTATGCTTTGAACCATCCCTGTGACACAAGTTATAGATTCCGATGCGTCACTTCAGGTTTACTGTATCCCTCTGACCTTCTTATTGACGATGAAACACAGAAATTGCATCGTAATTAAATACAAAAGGCACAATGCCGACTTGACTACAAGAATACTGACTCTTCCCACTGTCTATGCTTTGAACCATTCCTGTTACACTAGTTATATTTTCCGATGCTTCACTTCAGGTTTACTGTATCCCCTGGACCTTGCTATTGAAGATGAAACACTGAAATTGCATCGGAATTAAATACAAAAGGCACAATGCCGACTTAAGTACAAGAATACTGATTCTTCTTACTGTCTATGATTTGAACCATCACTGTGACACTAGTTATAGATTCCGATGCTTCACTCCAATTTTACTGTATCCCTTGGACCTTCTTATTGACGATGAAACACAGAAATTGCATCGGAATTAAATACAAAAGGCACAATGCCGACTTTAGTACAAGAAGACTGACTCTTCTTACTGACTATGTTTTATTCATTCCTGTGACACTAGTTATTGATTCCGATGCTTCACTCCAGATTTACTGTATCCCTCTGACCTTCTTATTGACGATGATACAAAGAAATTGCATCGCAATTAAATACAAAAGGCACAATGCCGACTTAAGTCCAAGAAGACTGACTCTTCCCACTGTCTATGCTTTGAACCATTCCTGTTACACTAGTTATATTTTCCGATGCTTCACTTCAGGTTTACTGTATCCCTTGGACCTACTTACTGACGATGAAACACAGAAATTGCATCGGAATTAAATTGAAAAGGCACAATGACGACTTATGTACAAGAAGACTGACTCTTCTTACTGACTATGTTTTGAACCATTCCTGTGACACTTGTTATATACTCTAATGCTTCACTTCAGGTTTACTGTATCCCTTGGACCTTCTTATTTAAGATGAAACACAGAAATTGTATCGGAATCAAATACAAAAGGCACAATGCCGACTTAAGTACAAGAATACTGACTCTTCTTACTGTCTATGATTTGAACTATCCCTGTGACACTAGTTATAGATTCCGATGCTTCACTCCACGTTTACTGTATCCCTTGGACCTTCTTATTGACGATGAAACACAGAAATTGCATCGGAATTAAATAAAATAGGCACAATGCCGACTTAAGTACAAGAAGACTGACTCTTCTTTTGGTCTATGTTTTGAACCATTCCTGTGACACTAGTTATAGATTCCGATGCTTCACTCCAGGTTTACTACATCCCTTGGACGTTCCTATTGACGATGTTACACAGAAATTGCATCGGAGTTAAATAGAAAAGGCACAAAGCCGACTTAAGTACAAGAAAACTGACTCTTCTTAATGACTATGTTTTGAACCATTCCTGTGACACTAGTTATAGATTCCGATGCTTCACTTCAGGTTTACTGTATCCCTTGGACCTTCGTATTGTCGATGAAACACAGAAATTGCATCGGAATTAGTTACTAAGGGCACAATGCCGAATTAAGTACAAGAAGACTGACTCTTCTTACTGTCGATGTTTTGAACCATCCCTGTGTCACTAGTTATAGATTCCGATGCTTCACTCCAGGTTTACTGTATCCCTTGGACCATCTTATTGACGATGAAACACAGAAATTGCATCGGAATTAAATACAAAAGTCACAATGCCGACTTAAGTACAAGAAGACTGACTCTTCTTACGGACTATGTTTTGAACCATTTGTGTGACACTAGTTATAGATACCGATGCATCACTCCCGGTTTAATGTATCCCTTGGACCTTCTTATTTACGATGAAACACAGAAATTGCATCGGAATTAAATACAAAAGGCACAATGCCGACTTAAGTACAAGAAGACTGACTCTTCTTACAGACTATGTTTTGAACAATTTCTGTGACACTAGTTATAGATTCCGATGCTTCACTCCCGGTTTACTGTATCCCTTGGACCTTCTTATTGACGATGAAACACAGAAATTGCATCGGAATTAAATACAAAAGGCACAATGGCGACTTAAGTACAAGAATACTGATTCTTCTTACTGCCTATGTTTTGAACCATCCCTGTGTCACTAGTTATAGATTCCGAAGCTTCACTCCAGGTTTACTGTATCCCTTGGACCTTCTTATTGACGATGAAACACAGAACTTGCATCGGAATTAAATACAAAAGGCACAATGCCGACTTAAGTACAAGAAGACTGACTCTTCTTACTGACTATGTTTTGAACCATTCCTGTGACACTAGTTATAGATTCCGATGCTTGACTTCAGATTTACTGTATACCTCTGACCTGCTTATTATCGATGAAACACTGAAATTGAATGGGAATTAAATACTAAAGGCACAATGCCGACATAAGTACAAGAAGAGTGACCCTACTTACTGTCTATGTTTGAACCATTCCTGTGACACTAGTTATAGATTCCGATGCTTCACTCCAGGTTTACTATATCCCTTGGACCTTCTTATTGTCGATTAGACACAGAAATTGAATAGGAATTAAATAGAAATGGCACAGTGCCGACTTATGTACAAGAAGACTGTCTCTTCCTACTGTCTATGTTTTGAACCATTCCTGTGACACTAGTTATAAATTCCGATGCTTCACTTCAGGTTTACTGTATCCCTCTGACCTTCTTATTGACGATGAAACACAGAAATTGCATCGGAATTAAATACAAAAGGCACAATACCGTCTTAAGTACAAGAAGACTGACTCTTCCCACTGTCTATGCTTTGAGCCATTCCTGTGACACTAGTTATAGATTCCGGTGCTTCACTTCAGGTTTACAGAATCCCTTGGACCTTCGTATTGAAGATGAAACACAGAAATTGCATCGGAATTAAATACAAAAGGCACAATGCCGACTTAAGTACAAGAAGACTGATTCTTCTTACTGACTATATTTTGAACCATTCCTGTGACACTAGTTATAGATTCCGATGCTTCACCTCAGGTTTATTGTATCCCTCTGACATTCTTATTGACGATGAAACACAGAAATTTCATCGGAATTAAATACAAAAGGCACAATGCCGGATTAAGTACAAGAGGACTGTCTCTTCTTACTGTCTATGTTTTGAACCATTCATGTGACACTAGTTATAGATTCCGATGCTTCACTCCAGGTTTACTATATCCCTTACACCTTCTTATTGACGATGAAACACAGAAATTGAATCGGAGTTAAATAGAAAAGGCACAATGCCGACTTAAGTACAAGAAGACTGACTCTCCCAACTGTCTATGTTGTGAACCATTCCTGTGACACTAGTTATAGATTCCGATGCTTCACTTCAGGTTTACTGAATCCCTCTGACCTTCTTATTGACGATGAAACACAGAAATCGCATCGAAATTAAATACAAAATGCACAATGCCGACTTAAGTACAAGAAGACTGACTCTTCTCACTGACTATGATTTGAACCATTCCTGTGACACTAGTTATAGATTCAGATGCTTCACTTCAGATTTACTGTGTCCCTCTTACCTTATTATTGACGATGAAACACAGAAATTGCATCGGAATTAAATACTAAAGGCACAATGCCGAATTAAGTACAAGAAGACTGGCTCTTCATACTGTCGATGTTTTGAACCATTCCTGTGACACTAGTTATGGATTCCGATGCTTCCCTCCTGGTTAACTGTATCCCTTGGACCTTCTTTTTGACGATGAAACACAGAAATTGCATCGGAATTAAATACAAAGGGCACAATGCCGACTTTAGTACAAGAAGACTGACTCTTCTTCCTGACTATGTTTTATTCATTCCTGTGACACTAGTTATTGATTCCGATGCTTCACTCCAGATTTAATGTATCCCTTGGACCTTCTAATTTACGATGAAACACAGAAATTGCATCGGAATTAAATACAAAAGGCACAATGCCGACTTAAGTACAAGAAGACTGACTCTTCTTACAGACTATGTTTTGAACAATTTCTGTGACACTAGTTATAGATTCCGATGCTTCACTCCCGGTTTACTGTATCCCTTGGACCTTCTTATTGACGATGAAACACAGAAATTGCATCGGAATTAAATACAAAAGGCACAATGGCGACATAAGTACAAGAATACTGACTCTTCTTACTGCCTATGTTTTGAACCATCCCTGTGTCACTAGTTATAGATTCCGAAGCTTCACTCCAGGTTTACTGTATCCCTTGGACCTTCTTATTGACGATGAAACACAGAACGTGCATCGGAATTAAATACAAAAGGCACAATGCCGACTTAAGTACAAGAAGACTGACTCTTCTTACTGACTATGTTTGAACCATTTCTGTGACAACTTATAGATTCCGATGCTTCACTCCCAGTTTACTGTATCCCTTGGACCTTCTTATTGACGATGAAACACAGAAATTGCATCGGAATTAAATACAAAAGGCACAATGCCGACTTAAGTACAGGAAGACTGACTCTTCTTACTGACTATGTTTTGAACCATTCCTGTGACACTAGTTATAGATTCCGATGCTTGACTTCAGATTTACTGTATACCTCTGACCTTCTTATTATCGATGAAACACTGATATTGAATGGGAATAAAATACTAAAGGCACAATGCCGAATTAAGTACAAGAAGACTGACTCTTCTTACTGTCGATGATTAGAACCATTCCTGCGACAGTAGTTATAGATTCCAATTCTTCACTCCATGTTTACTGTATCCCTTGGACCTTCTTATTGACGATGATACACAGAAATAGCATCGGAATTAAATAATAAAGGCACAATGCCGACTTAAGTACAAGAAGAGTGACCCTACTTACTGTCTATGTTTGAACCATTCCTGTGACACTAGTTATAGATTCCGATGCTTCACTCCAGGTTTACTATATCCCTTGGACCTTCTTATTGTCGATTAGACACTGAAATTGAATAGGAATTAAATAGAAAAGGCACAGTGCCGACTTAAGTACAAGAAGACTGTCTCTTCCTACTGTCTATGTTTTGAGCCATTCCTATGACACTAGTTATAGATTCCAGTGCTTCACTTCAGGTTTACAGTATCCCTTGGACCTTCTTATTGAAGATGAAACACAGAAATTGCATCGGAATTAAATACAAAAGGCACAATGCCGACTTAAGTACAAGAATACTGACACATCTTACTGTCGATGTTTTAAACCATCCCAGTCACACTAGTTATAGAATCCGATGCTTCACTCCAGGTTTACTGTATCCCCTGGACCTTCTTATTCACGATGAAACACAGATATTGCATCGGAATTAAATACAAAAGGCACAATGCCGACTTAAGTACAAGAAGACTGATTCTTCTTACTGACTATATTTTGTACCATTCCTGTGACACTAGTTATAGATTCCGATGCTTCACCCCAGGTTTACTGTATCCCTCTGACATTCTTATTGACGATGAAACACAGAAATTTCATCGGAATTAAATACAAAAGGCACAATGCCGGATTAAGTACAAGAGGACTGACTCTTCTAACTGTCTATGTTTTGAACCATTTATGTGACACTAGTTATAGATTCCGATGCTTCACTCCAGGTTTACTATATCCCTTACACCTTCTTATTGACGATGAAACACAGAATTTGAATCGGAGTTAAATAGAAAAGGCACAATGCCGACTTAAGTACAAGAAGACTGACTCTTCCAACTGTCTATGTTTTGAACCATTCCTGTGACACTAGTTATAGATTCCGATGCTTCACTTCAGGTTTACTGCATCCCTCTGACCTTCTTATTGACGATGAAACACAGAAATCGCATCGGAATTAAATACAAAATGCACAATGCCGACTTAAGTACAAGAAGACTGACTCTTCTCACTGACTATGAGTTGAACCATTCCTGTGACACTAGTTATAGATTCAGATGCTTCACTTCAGATTTACTGTGTCCCTCTTACCTTCTTATTGACGATGAAACACAGAAATTGCATCGGAATTAAATACTAAAGGCACAATGCCGAATTAAGTATAAGAAGACTGGCTCTTCATACTGTCGATGTTTTGAACCATTCCTGTGACACTAGTTATGGATTCCGATGCTTCCCTCCTGGTTTACTGTATCCCTTGGACCTTCTTTTTGACGATGAAACACAGAAATCGCATCGGAATTAAATAAAAAAGGCACAATGCCGACTTAAGTACAAGAAGACTGACTCTTCTTATTGTCTATGATTTGAACCACTCCTGTGACACCAGTTATAGGTTCCGATGCTTCACTCCAGGTTTACTATATCCCTTGGACCTTCTTATTGACGATGATACACAGAACTTGCACCGGAGTTAAATAGAAAAGGCACAATGCCGACTTAAGTACAAGGAGACTGACTCTTCTTACTTACTATGAGTTGAACCATTCCTGTGACACTAGTTATAGATTCCGATGCTTCACTTCAGGTTTACTGTATCCCTTGGAGCTTCTTGTTGACGATGAAACACAGAAATTGCATCGGAATTAAATACAAAAGGCACAATGCCGAATTAAGTACAAGAAGACTGACTCTTCTTACTGACTATGTTTGAACCATTTCTGTGACAACTTATAGATTCCGATGCTTCACTCCCAGTTTACTGTATCCCTTGGACCTTCTTATTGACGATGAAACACAGAAATTGCATCGGAATTAAATACAAAAGGCACAATGCCGACTTAAGTACAGGAAGACTGACTCTTCTTACTGACTATGTTTTGAACCATTCCTGTGACACTAGTTATAGATTCCGATGCTTGACTTCAGATTTACTGTATCCCTCTGACCTTCTTATTATCGATGAAACACTGATATTGAATGGGAATTAAATACTAAAAGCACAATGCCGAATTAAGTACAGGAAGACTGACTCTTCTTACTGACTATGTTTTGAACCATTCCTGTGACACTAGTTATAGATTCCGATGCTAGACTTCAGATTTACTGTATCCCTCTGACCTTCTTATTGACGATGAAACACAGAAATTGCATCGGAATTAAATACTATGGGCACAATGCCGAATTAAGTACAAGAAGACTGACTCTTCTTACTGTCGATGTTTTGAACCATCCCTGTGTCACTAGTTATGGATTCCGATGCTTCACTCCAGGTTTACTGTATCCCTTGGACCCTCTAATCGACGATGAAACACAGAAATTGCATCGGAATTAAATACAAAAGGCACAATGCCGACTTAAGTACAAGAAGACTGATTCTTCTTACTGACTATGTTTTGAACCTTTCCTGTGACACTAGTTATAGATTCCGATGCTTTACTTCTGGTTTACTGTTACCCTCTGACCTTCGTATTGACGATGAAACACAGAAATTGCATCGGAATTAAATTCAAAAGGCACAATGCCGACTTCAGTACAAGAAGACTGTCTCTTCCTACTGTCTATGTTTTGAACCATTCCTGTGACACTAGTTATAGATTACGATGCTTCACTCCAGGTTTACTGTGTCCCTTGGACCTTCTTATTGACGATGAAACACAGAATTTGCATCGGAATTAAATACAAAAGGCACAATGCCGACTTAAGTACAAGAAGACTGACTCTTCTTACTGACAATGTTTGAACCATTTCTGTGACAACTTATAGATTCCGATGCTTCACTCCCAGTTTACTGTATCCCTTGGACCTTCTTATTGACGATGAAACACAGAGATTGCATCGGAATTAAATACAAAAGGCACAATGCCAACTAAAGTACAAGAATACTGTTTCTTCTTACTGTCTATGTTTTGAACGATCCCTGTGTCACTAGTTATAGATTCCGATGCTTCACTCCAAGTTTATTGTATCCGTTGGACCTTCTTGTTGACGATGAAACACAGAACTTGCATCGGAATTAAATACAAAAAGCACAATGCCGACTTAAGTACAAGAAGACTGACTCTTCTTACTGACTATGTTTTGAACCATTCCTGTGACACTAGTTATAGATTCCGATGCTTGACTTCAGATTTACTGTATACCTCTGACCTTCTTATTATCGATGAAACACTGAAATTGAATGGGAATTAAATACTAAAGGCACAATGCCGACTTAAGTACAAGAAGTGTGACCCTACTTACTGTCTATGTTTGAACCATTCCTGTGACACTAGTTATAGATTCCGATGCTTCACTCCAGGTTTACTATATCCCTTGGACCTTCTTATTGTCGATTAGACACAGAAATTGAATAGGAATTAAATAGAAATGGCACAGTGCCGACTTATGTACAAGAAGACTGTCTCTTCCTACTGTCTATGTTTTGAACCATTCCTGTGACACTAGTTATAAATTCCGATGCTTCACTTCAGGTTTACTGTATCCCTCTGACCTTCTTATTGACGATGAAACACAGAAATTGCATCGGAATTAAATACAAAAGGCACAATACCGTCTTAAGTACAACAAGACTGACTCTTCCCACTGTCTATGCTTTGAGCCATTCCTGTGACACTAGTTATAGATTCCGGTGCTTCACTTCAGGTTTACAGTATCCCTTGGACCTTCTTATTGAAGATGAAACACAGAAATTGCATCGGAATTAAATACAAAAGGCACAATGCCGACTTAAGTACAAGAAGACTGATTCTTCTTACTGACTATATTTTGAACCATTCCTGTGACACTAGTTATAGATTCCGATGCTTCACCTCAGGTTTATTGTATCCCTCTGACATTCTTATTGACGATGAAACACAGAAATTTCATCGGAATTAAATACAAAAGGCACAATGCCGGATTAAGTACAAGAGGACTGTCTCTTCTTACTGTCTATGTTTTGAACCATTCATGTGACACTTGTTATAGATTCCGATGCTTCACTCCAGGTTTACTATATCCCTTACACCTTCTTATTGACGATGAAACACAGAAATTGAATCGGAGTTAAATAGAAAAGGCACAATGCCGACTTAAGTACAAGAAGACTGACTCTTCCAACTGTCTATGTTTTGAACCATTCCTGTGACACTAGTTATAGATTCCGATGCTTCACTTCAGGTTTACTGCATCCCTCTGACCTTCTTATTGACGATGAAACACAGAAATCGCATCGAAATTAAATACAAAATGCACAATGCCGACTTAAGTACAAGAAGACTGACTCTTCTCACTGACTTTGATTTGAACCATTCCTGTGACACTAGTTATAGATTCAGATGCTTCACTTCAGATTTACTGTGTCCCTCTTACCTTCTTATTGACGATGAAACACAGAAATTGCATCGGAATTAAATACTAAAGGCACAATGCCGAATTAAGTACAAGAAGACTGGCTCTTCATACTGTCGATGTTTTGAACCATTCCTGTGACACTAGTTATGGATTCCGATGCTTCCCTCCAGGTTTACTGCATCCCTCTGACCTTCTTATTGACGATGAAACACAGAAATCGCATCGGAATTAAATACAAAATGCACAATGCCGACTTAAGTACAAGAAGACTGACTCTTCTCACTGACTATGAGTTGAACCATTCCTGTGACACTAGTTATAGATTCAGATGCTTCACTTCAGATTTACTGTGTCCCTCTTACCTTCTTATTGACGATGAAACACAGAATTTGCATCGGAATTAAATACTAAAGGCACAATGCCGAATTAAGTACAAGAAGACTGGCTCTTCATACTGTCGATGTTTTGAACCATTCCTGTGACGCTAGTTATGGATTCCGATGCTTCCCTCCTGGTTTACTGTATCCCTTGGACCTTCTTTTTGACGATGAAACACAGAAATTGCATCGGAATTAAATAAAAAAGGCACAATGCCGACTTAAGTACAAGAAGACTGACTCTTCTTATTGTCTATGATTTGAACCACTCCTGTGACACCAGTTATAGGTTCCGATGCTTCACTCCAGGTTTACTATATCCCTGGGACCTTCTTATTGACGATGATACACAGAACTTGCACCGGAGTTAAATAGAAAAGGCACAATGCCGACTTAAGTACAAGGAGACTGACTCTTCTTACTTACTATGAGTTGAACCATTCCTGTGACACTAGTTATAGATTCCGATGCTTCACTTCAGGTTTACTGTATCCCTTGGAGCTTCTTGTTGACGATGAAACACAGAAATTGCATCGGAATTAAATACAAAAGGCACAATGCCGACTTAAGTACAAGAAGACTGACTCTTCTTACTGACTATGTTTGAACCATTTCAGTGACAACTTATAGATTCCGATGCTTCACTCCCAGTTTACTGTATCCCTTGGACCTTCTTATTGACGATGAAACACAGAAATTGCATCGGAATTAAATACAAAAGGCACAATGCCGACTTAAGTACAGGAAGACTGACTCTTCTTACTGACTATGTTTTGAACCATTCCTGTGACACTAGTTATTGATTCCGATGCTTGACTTCAGATTTACTGTATACCTCTGACCTTCTTATTATCGATGAAACACTGATATTGAATGGGAATTAAATACTAAAGGCACAATGCCGAATTAAGTACAGGAAGACTGACTCTTCTTACTGACTATGTTTTGAACCATTCCTGTGACACTAGTTATAGATTCCGATGCTAGACTTCAGATTTACTGTATCCCTCTGACCTTCTTATTGACGATGAAACACAGAAATTGCATCGGAATTAAATACTATGGGCACAATGCCGAATTAAGTACAAGAAGACTGACTCTTCTTACTGTCGATGTTTTGAACCATCCCTGTGTCACTAGTTATGGATTCCGATGCTTCACTCCAGGTTTACTGTATCCCTTGGACCCTCTAATCGACGATGAAACACAGAAATTGCTTCGGAATTAAATACAAAAGGCACAATGCCGACTTAAGTACAAGAAGACTGATTCTTCTTACTGACTATGTTTTGAACCTTTCCTGTGACACTAGTTATAGATTCCGATGCTTCACTTCTGGTTTACTGTAACCCTCTGACCTTCGTATTGACGATGAAACACAGAAATTGCATCGGAATTAAATTCAAAAGGCACAATGCCGACTTCAGTACAAGAAGACTGTCTCTTCCTACTGTCTATGTTTTGAACCATTCCTGTGACACTAGTTATAGATTACGATGCTTCACTCCAGGTTTACTGTGTCCCTTGGACCTTCTTATTGACGATGAAACACAGAATTTGCATCGGAATTAAATACAAAAGGCACAATGCCGACTTAAGTACAAGAAGACTGACTCTTCTTACTGACTATGTTTGAACCATTTCTGTGACAACTTATAGATTCCGATGCTTCACTCCCAGTTTACTGTATCCCTTGGACCTTCTTATTGACGATGAAACACAGAGATTGCATCGGAATTAAATACAAAAGGCACAATGCCAACTTAAGTACAAGAATACTGACTCTTCTTACTGTCTATGCTTTGAACGATCCCTGTGTCACTAGTTATAGATTCCGATGCTTCACTCCAGGTTTATTGTATCCG